>NC_056444.1:88217597-88347597 GCF_018296145.1 Oncorhynchus tshawytscha
TCACCAGGACATGTACAGGATACTACCCTAAACAACATAACCTTCACTATGTCACCAGGACATATACAGGATACTACCCTAAACAACATAACCTTCACTATGTCACCAGGACATATACAGGATACTACCCTAAACAACATAACCTTCACTATGTCACCAGGACATATACAGGATACTACCCTAAACAACATAACCTTCACTATGTCACCAGGACATATACAGGATACTACCCTAAACAACATAACCTTCACTATGTCACCAGGACATATACAGGATACTACCCTAAACAACATAACCTTCACTATGTCACCAGGACATATACAGTATACTACCCTAAACAACATAACCTTCACTATGTCACCAGGACATATACAGGATACTACCCTAAACAACATAACCTTCACTATGTCACCAGGACATATACAGGATACTACCCTAAACAAAAATAACCTTCACTATGTCACCAGGACATATACAGGATACTACCCTAAACAACATAACCTTCACTATGTCACCAGGACATATACAGGATACTACCCTAAACAACATAACCTTCACTATGTCACCAGGACATATACAGGATACTACCCTAAACAACATAACCTTCACTATGTCACCAGGACATATACAGGATGCTACCCTAAACAACATAACCTTCACTATGTCACCAGGACATATACAGGATACTACCCTAAACAACATAACCTTCACTATGTCACCAGGACATATACAGGATACTACCCTCCACAACATAACCTTCACTATGTCACCAGGACATGTACAGGATGCTACCCTCCACAACACTATGTCACCAGGACATATACAGGATGCTACCCTAAACAACATAACCTTCACTATGTCACCAGGACATATACAGGATACTACCCTCCACAACATAACCTTCACTATGTCACCAGGACATATACAGGATACTACCCTCCACAACATAACCTTCACTATGTCACCAGGACATGTACAGGATGCTACCCTCCACAACACTATGTCACCAGGACATATACAGGATGCTACCCTAAACAACATAACCTTCACTATGTCACCAGGACATATACAGGATACTACCCTCCACAACATAACCTTCACTATGTCACCAGGACATATACAGGATGCTACCCTCCACAACACTATGTCACCAGGACATATACAGGATGCTACCCTAAACAACATAACCTTCACTATGTCACCAGGACATGTACAGGATACTACCCTCCACAACACTATGTCACCAGGACATATACAGGATGCTACCCTAAACAACATAACCTTCACTATGTCACCAGGACATATACAGGATACTACCCTCCACAACATAACCTTCACTATGTCACCAGGACATATACAGGATGCTACCCTAAACAACACTATGTCACCAGGACATATACAGGATGCTACCCTAAACAACATAACCTTCACTATGTCACCAGGACATATACAGGATACTACCCTAAACAACATAACCTTCACTATGTCACCAGGACATATACAGTATACTACCCTAAACAACATAACCTTCACTATGTCACCAGGACATATACAGCATACTACCCTAAACAACATAACCTTCACTATGTCACCAGGACATATACAGGATACTACCCTCCACAACATAACCTTCACTATGTCACCAGGACATATACAGGATACTACCCTAAACAACACTATGTCACCAGGACATATACAGGATGCTACCCTAAACAACACTATGTCACCAGGACATATACAGGATGCTACCCTAAACAACATAACCTTCACTATGTCACCAGGACATGTACAGGATACTACCCTAAACGACACTATGTCACCAGGACATATACAGGATGCTACCCTAAACAACATAACCTTCACTATGTCACCAGGACATATACAGGATACTACCCTAAACAACATAACCTTCACTATGTCACCAGGACATATACAGTATACTACCCTAAACAACATAACCTTCACTATGTCACCAGGACATATACAGGATACTACCCTAAACAACATAACCTTCACTATGTCACCAGGACATATACAGGATACTACCCTAAACAACATAACCTTCACTATGTCACCAGGACATATACAGTATACTACCCTAAACAACATAACCTTCACTATGTCACCAGGACATATACAGGATACTACCCTAAACAACATAACCTTCACTATGTCACCAGGACATATACAGGATACTACCCTAAACAACACTATGTCACCAGGACATATACAGGATGCTACCCTAAACAACATAAACTTCACTATGTCACCAGGACATATACAGGATACTACCCTAAACAACATAACCTTCACTATGTCACCAGGACATATACAGGATACTACCCTAAACAACATAACCTTCACTATGTCACCAGGACATATACAGGATACTACCCTAAACAACATAACCTTCACTATGTCACCAGGACATATACAGGATACTACCCTAAACAACATAACCTTCACTATGTCACCAGGACATATACAGCATACTACCCTAAACAACATAACCTTCACTATGTCACCAGGACATATACAGGATACTACCCTAAACAACATAACCTTCACTATGTCACCAGGACATATACAGGATACTACCCTAAACAACACTATGTCACCAGGACATATACAGGATGCTACCCTAAACAACATAACCTTCACTATGTCACCAGGACATATACAGGATACTACCCTCCACAACATAACCTTCACTATGTCACCAGGACATATACAGGATACTACCCTCCACAACATAACCTTCACTATGTCACCAGGACATATACAGCATACTACCCTAAACAACATAACCTTCACTATGTCACCAGGACATGTACAGGATACTACCCTCCACAACACTATGTCACCAGGACATATACAGGATACTACCCTAAACAACATAACCTTCACTATGTCACCAGGACATATACAGGATACTACCCTAAACAACACTATGTCACCAGGACATATACAGGATGCTACCCTAAACAACATAACCTTCACTATGTCACCAGGACATATACAGGATACTACCCTAAACAACATAACCTTCACTATGTCACCAGGACATATACAGGATACTACCCTAAACAACATAACCTTCACTATGTCACCAGGACATATACAGGATACTACCCTAAACAACATAACCTTCACTATGTCACCAGGACATATACAGGATGCTACCCTAAACAACATAACCTTCACTATGTCACCAGGACATATACAGGATACTACCCTAAACAACATAACCTTCACTATGTCACCAGGACATAACCTTCACTATGTCACCAGGACATATACAGGATACTACCCTAAACAACATAACCTTCACTATGTCACCAGGACATATACAGGATACTACCCTAAACAACATAACCTTCACTATGTCACCAGGACATATGCAGGATACTACCCTCCACAACATAACCTTCACTATGTCACCAGGACATGTACAGGATGCTACCCTCCACAACACTATGTCACCAGGACATATACAGGATGCTACCCTAAACAACATAACCTTCACTATGTCACCAGGACATATACAGGATACTACCCTCCACAACATAACCTTCACTATGTCACCAGGACATATACAGGATACTACCCTCCACAACATAACCTTCACTATGTCACCAGGACATGTACAGGATACTACCCTCCACAACACTATGTTATCAGGACATATACAGGATGCTACCCTAAACAACATAACCTTCACTATGTCACCAGGACATATACAGGATACTACCCTCCACAACACTATGTCACCAGGACATATACAGGATACTACCCTCCACAACACTATGTCACCAGGACATATACAGGATGCTACCCTAAACAACATAACCTTCACTATGTCACCAGGACATATACAGGATACTACCCTCCACTATGTCAACAGGACATATACAGGATGCTACCCTAAACAACATAACCTTCACTATGTCACCAGGACATATACAGGATACTACCCTCCACAACACTTTGTCACCAGGACATATACAGGATATTACCCTTCACTATGTCACCAGGACATATACAGGATGCTACCCTAAACAACATAACCTTCACTATGTCACCAGGACATATGTCACCAGGACATACAGGATACTACCCTAAACAACATAACCTTCACTATGTCACCAGGACATATACAGGATACTACCCTAAACAACATAACCTTCACTATGTCACCAGGACATATACAGTATACTACCCTAAACAACATAACCTTCACTATGTCACCAGGACATATACAGGATACTACCCTAAACAACATAACCTTCACTATGTCACCAGGACATGTACAGGATACTACCCTCCACAACACTATGTCACCAGGACATATACAGGACATACTACCTACCCTAAACAACATAACCTTCACTATGTCACCAGGACATATACAGGATACTACCCTAAACAACAACACTTCATGTCACCAGGACATATACAGGATGCTACCCTAAACAACATAACCTTCACTATGTCACCAGGACATATACAGGATACTACCCTAAACAACATAACCTTCACTATGTCACCAGGACATATACAGGATACTACCCTAAACAACATAACCTTCACTATGTCACCAGGACATATACAGGATACTACCCTAAACAACATAACCTTCACTATGTCACCAGGACATATACAGGATACTACCCTAAACAACATAACCTTCACTATGTCACCAGGACATATACAGGATACTACCCTAAACAACATAACCTTCACTATGTCACCAGGACATATACAGGATACTACCCTAAACAACATAACCTTCACTATGTCACCAGGACATATACAGGATACTACCCTAAACAACACTATGTCACCAGGACATATACAGGATGCTACCCTAAACAACATAACCTTCACTATGTCACCAGGACATATACAGGATACTACCCTAAACAACATAACCTTCACTATGTCACCAGGACATATACAGGATACTACCCTAAACAACATAACCTTCACTATGTCACCAGGACATATACAGCATACTACCCTAAACAACATAACCTTCACTATGTCACCAGGACATATACAGGATACTACCCTAAACAACATAAGGGAGTCAACATGCAGCTACAGAACAGGGAGTCAACATGCAGCTACAGAACAGGGAGTCAACATGCAGCTACAGAACAGGGAGTCAACATGCAGCTACAGAACAGGGAGTCAACATGCAGCTACAGAACAGGGAGTCAACATACAGCTACAGAACAGGGAGTCAACATACAGCTACAGAACAGGGAGTCAACATGCAGCTACAGAACAGGGAGTCAACATGCAGCTACAGAACAGGGAGTCAACATACAGCTACAGAACAGGGAGTCAACATACAGCTACAGAACAGGGAGTCAACATACAGCTACAGAACAGGGAGTCAACATGCAGCTACAGAACTGGGAGTCAACATACAGCTACAGAACAGGGAGTCAACATGCAGCTACAGAACAGGGAGTCAACATACAGCTACAGAACAGGGAGTCAACATGCAGATATTTCTAGTTATATATTATATATTATAGTTATATATTTCTAGTTATATATTATATATTAGTTATATATTTCTAGTTATATATTATATATTAGTTATATATTTCTACTTATATATTAGTTATATATTTCTAGTTATATATTATATATTATAGTTATATATTTCTAGTTATATATTATATATTATAGTTATATATTTCTAGTTATATATTATATATTATAGTTATATATTATATATTATAGATATATATTTCCAGTTAAGAGTTCTTCCATCTGGCAACCTATATAAAATAAAGTGTTTTGTATTCTTTAATCTGGTAGCATATATAAAATATGTTTTAGTTAAGAGTTCTTTAATCTGGTAGCCTTTACAACATTTATTTTTTAGTTTAGGGTTCTTTAATCTTTTCCAAAGAAGCTAATTGTTCCGTATGGAACCTGAAATAACCCTTTTTCCTAAGAGTGTACACAGCTCTAGAACTAAAGAAGTTAATATGGTTCAATTTGCAGACTAATGCTGGGCAAGTCTACACCTGTAGCCTACACTGCCACACACACACACTTGTATCATTTTAAAACACACACGCTTTACCCTGATTGATTGCCGTGCCGGTGGCGATGCTGAGAATAGTATCAAACAGCCAAGAGCTTCTTAAAGTCTGTACAGGTGGAAACCTGTCCTGCTGGGGTGTGTGTGTGTGTGTGTGTGTGTGTGTGTGTGTGTGTGTGTGTGTGTGTGTGTGTGTGTGTGTGTGTGTGTGTGTGTGTGTGTGTGTGTGTGTGTGTGTGTGTGTGTGTGTGTGTGTGTGTGTGTGTGTGTGTGATTAGACAGTTGTGGATAAAGTCAATAAGAGATTAGACTGAGAGAGAAAGGATTGCGTGTGGAGCAATAGTCGAGGATGAGTTCAATCGGCACAAACAGAGAAAACATATTAAATGTGGAAGTTATCAAACTTATAACCGAACTGTTCCAATAGAGTTCAGAAGCCACCAAAAAGGGAGAAAATGTTTTCAAACCGATTGAAACTGAGGGAGGTACTATCTGAACGTTTCCAATAAGAAACACTGCTTTTTGGGGGTCCGTTTTAACACTTTTTCTACAATGTTTCCCACTCAATATAACCCATGTTTGTTGAGTGTTTGTCTGTGTTTTCAACAGCTCCAAAGACTTCAGACGGCATATTCTGCATTCTCCTAAACCCTGTATGACACCCCCACCTAGTGGCTGTAGATTAAACTACATATTCTGCATTCTCCTAAACCCTGTACGACACCCCCACCTAGTGGCTGTAGATTAAACTACATATTCTGCATTCTCCTAAACCCTGTACGACACCCCCACCTAGTGGCTGTAGATTAAACTACATTGGGGAGGAGGACCAACGATTTATCTTACTGACTTTGACTGATCATGTGATCTTTGCCCATTGCAGTTACTGCTTAGTACATCATTGATTATTTTACTGCTTTCTCTTCCTGTTTCTCTGTTGTTAATGGTTGTTTGTTGTTGTTTTTTCAGTCTTGAAAATGAGATGGTAAATCTCAAAAACATTTGGTCCTGCAGAATTTCAAATAAATCAATTGATGTCGATGTTTACACATGGTTAGCAGATGTTATTGGTCACATGGTTAGCAGATGTTATTGGTCACATACACATGGTTAGCAGATGTTATTGGTCACATGGTTAGCAGATGTTATTGGTCACATACACATGGTTAGCAGATGTTATTGGTCACATACACATGGTTAGCAGATGTTATTGGTCACATACACATGGTTAGCAGATGTTATTGGTCACATACACATGGTTAGCAGATGTTATTGGTCACATACACATGGTTAGCAGATGTTATTGGTCACATACACATGGTTAGCAGATGTTATTGGTCACATACACATGGTTAGCAGATGTTATTGGTCACATCCACATGGTTAGCAGATGTTATTGGTCACATACCCATGGTTAGCAGATGTTATTTGTCACATACCCATGGTTAGCAGATGTTATTTGTCACATACACATGGTTAGCAGATGTTAATGTGAGTGTAGCGAAATGCTTGTGTTTCTAGTTCCGACCGTGAAGTAATATCTAACAAGTAATCTAACAATTACCCAACAACTACCTAATACACACACATCTAAAGGGGTGAATGAGAATATGTACATATAAGTATATGGATGAGCGATGGCCGAGCGGCACAGGCAAGGTGCAGTAGATTGTATAAAATACAGTATATACATGTGATATTTTTATTTATTTATTTTTTATTACCTTTATTTAACTAGGCAAGTCAGTTAAGAACAAATTCTTATTTTCAATGACGGCCTAGGAACAGTGGGTTAACTGCCTGTTCAGGGGCAGAACGACAGATGTGTACCTTGTCAGCTCAGGGGTTTGAACTTGCAACCTTTCGGTTACTAGTCCAGTGCTCTAACCACTAGGATACCCTGCCGCCCCATATGAGTAATGTAAGATGTAATGTATTATTAAAGTGGCCAGTGATTGGGTCTCAATGTAGGCAGCAGCCTCTCTGTGTTAGTGGTGGCTGTTCAGCAGTCTGATGGCCTTGAGATAGAAGCTACTAATCACAACTACTGTGATTATTATTATTTGACCATGCTGGTCATTTATGAACATTTGAACATCTTGTTAACATGTTCTGTTATAATCTCCACCCGGCACAGCCAGAAGAGGACTGGCCACCCCACATAGCCAGGTTCCTCTCTAGGTTTCTTCCTAGGTTCTGGTCTTTCTAGGGAGTTTTTCCTAGCCACCGTGCTTCTACACCTGCATTGCTTGCTGTTTGGGGTTTTAGACTGGGTTTTTGTACAGCACTTTGAGACATCAGCTGATGTAAAAACACACACACAAGCACAAACACACAATGACGCTACACTGTTCTGGATGATTGCAAAGAGGAAGATAATTCACCACTACTTCCCAACTCTTTGTGTTTGTAAGTCTCTGTTCCTTACAACTCCTATCCTATGACATAATAAACTTACAGACAGAGCCGTCACAAGTAGAGTCCTATGATCACTTGATAAAACTCTGCTCACTCAGACATGTATTTTGAAAAAAGGCACTATATATACAAAAGTATGTTGACAGCCCTTCAAATTAGCGGATTCTGCTTCTTTCAGCCACATCCGTTGCTGACAGGTGTATAAAATCGAGTACACCGCCATGCAATCTCCATAGACAAACATTGACAGGAGAATGGCCTTAATGAAGAGCTCAGTGACTTTCAACGTGGCACCATCATAGGATGCCACCTTTCCAACAAGTCAGTAAATAAAATTTCACATTTCTGCTAAAACTGCCCAGGTAAAGTATGAGTGCTATTATTGTGAAGTGGAAATGTCTAGGAGCAACAACGGCTCAGCCGCAAAGTGGTAAGCCACACAAGCTCACAGAACTGGACCGATGAGTGCTGAAGCGCGTAGCGTGTAAAAATAGTCGGTCCTCGGTTGCAACACTCACTACCGAGTTACAAACTTCCTCTGGAAGCAACGTCAACACAAGAACTGTTCGTCAGGAGCTTCATAAAATGGGTTTCTATGGCCGATCAGCCGCACACAAGCCTAAGATCACCATGTGCAATGCCAAGCGGCGGCTGGAGTGGTGTAAAGCTCCCCGTCATTGAACTCTGTTGCAGTGAAAATGCGTTCTCTGAAGTGATGAATCATGCGTCACCATCTGGCAGTCCGGTGGACGAATCTGGGTTTGGCGGATGCCAGGAAAACGCTACCTGCCCTAATGCAGCATTGTGCCAACTGTAAAGTTTGGTGGAGGAGGAATAATGGTCTAGGGCTGTGTTTCAGGGTTCGGGCCCCTTAGTTCCAATGAAGGGAAATCTTAATGCTACAGCATACAATGCAGTTCTAGACAATGATGTGCTCTTTCCCATCTCAGCATGACAATGGCCCCGGTGCACAAAGTCCATACAGAAATGGATTGGCAAGATCAGTGTGGAAGAACTTGACTGACCTGCACAGAGTGTGATGTTATCACTACCATTAGATGGTGTCACTACCATTAGATGGTGTCACTACCATTAGATGGTGTCACTACCATTAGATGTTATCACTACCATTAGATGGTGTCACTACCATTAGATGGTGTCACTACCATTAGATGTGTGTCACTACCATTAGATGTTATCACTACCATTAGATGTTATCACTACCATTAGATGGTGTCACTACCATTAGGTGGTGTCACTACCATTAGATGTGTGTCACTACCATTAGATGTTATCACTACCATTAGATGGTGTCACTACCATTAGATGGTGTCACTACCATTAGATGGTGTCACTACCATTAGATGGTGTCACTACCATTAGATGGTGTCACTACCATTAGATGGTGTCACGACCATTAGATGTTATCACTACCATTAGATGGTGTCACTACCATTAGATGTTATCACTACCATTAGATGGTGTCACTACCAATAGATGGTGTCACTACCATTAGGTGGTGTCACTACCATTAGATGTGTGTCACTACCATTAGGTGGTGTCACTACCATTAGATGGTGTCACTACCATTAGATGGTGTCACGACCATTAGATGGTGTCACTACCATTAGATGGTGTCACTACCATTAGATGGTGTCACTACCATTAGATGGTGTCACTACCATTAGGTGGTGTCACTACCATTAGGTGGTGTCACTACCATTAGATGTGTGTCACGACCATTAGATGGTGTCACGACCATTAGATGGTGTCACTACCATTAGATGGTGTCACTACCATTAGATGGTGTCACTACCATTAGATGGTGTCACTACCATTAGATGGTGTCACTACCATTAGATGTGTGTCACTACCATTAGATGTTATCACTACCATTAGATGGTGTCACTACCATTAGATGTGTGTGTCCCTGAATAGACAGTTATGGCCTGGATTGTGTGAAGCTCCTCAAACAGCTCTGGGAATCATGGAGATATGTGTTGATATATAACGTATACATCGTGTGTGTCATCTGGGAGAATGGAGATAGGAGCTGTATTCCCACAGGACCCCTCTACTCTGTCCCAGTGTCTGGTCAATAAACTGTTATAAAACACACACACAGACACACACACACACACACACACACACACACACACACACACACACACACACACACACACACACACACACACAGGGATGAATCAACAGTGGTAAAACACACATTTTTATCAGTGTGACATATAAACCTGAGGATGAATATAGAGAGGCTGTAAATCATATTAGATCACCAGCAAGGAGATAACAGGCTGGGGAGGAGGGGGGTGATAGTCAGGTGAGGAGGAGGTGATAGTCAGGGGTGGGGGGCAGGGAAGGACAGAAATAGGAGAATGGTGGAGATAGCATTCAATGACATTTAATCCTTGTAATTCACTGAAAAGACTCTTACAATATGGAAATTAACATAAGTTGTACTAGAGCGGAAAACACTACATGACCAAAAGTATGTGGACACCTTCTCATTGAAAATCTTATTCCAAAATCAATATGGAGTTGGTCCCCCCCTTTGCTGCTATAACAGCCTCCACTCTTCTGGGAAGGCTTTCCACTAGATGTTGGAACATTGCTGGAATATTACACACCGATCTTGACAAACCATTTCTGTATGGATCCCGATTTGTGCACGGGGGCATTGTCGTGCTGAAACAGGAATGGGCTTCCCCAAACTGTTGCCACAAAGTTGGAAACACAGAATAGTCTAGAATGTCATGATATGCTGTAGCATTAAGATTTCCCTCCACTGGAAACAAGAAAAACAGCCCCAGCTCTCCTCCACCAAACTTTACAGTTGGCACTTTGCATTGGGGCAGGTAGCGTCTCCTGGCATCCACCAAACACAGATTCGTCTGTCGTACTGCCAGATAGTGAAGCGTAATTCATGACTCCAGAGATCGCCTTTCCACTGCTCCAGAGTCCAATGGCGGCGAGCTTTACACCACTCCAGCCAACACTTGGCATTGCGCATGGTGATCTTAGGCTTGTGTGCGGCTGCTTGGCCATGGAAACCCATTTTATGAAGCTCCCGACAAACAGTTATTGTGCTGACGTTGCTTCCAGAGGCAGTTAGGAACTCGGTAGGTTGCACCTGAGGACAGATAGTGGTTAGAGCGTTGGACTAGTAACCAAAAGGTTGCAAGTTCGAATCCCCGAGCTGACAAGGTACAAATCTGTCGTTCTGCCCCTGAACAGGCAGTTAACCCACTGTTCCTAAGCCGTCATTGAAAATAAGAATTTGTTCTTAACTGACTTGCCTAGTAAAATAAAGGTAAAATAAAAAATAAATAAAAGATGATTTTTACACGCTACAAGCTTCTGCACTCGGCGGTCCCATTCTGTGAGCTTGTGTGGCCTACCACTTTGTGGCTGAGCCGTTGTTGCTCCTAGACATTTCCACTACACAATAACAGAACTTACAGTTGCCCGGGGCAGCTCTAGCAGGGCAGAAATGTGATGAACTGACTTGTTGTGGAAAGGTGGCATCCTATGACGGTGCCACGTTGAAAGTCACTGAACACTTCAGTAAGGGCCATTCTACTGCCAATGTTTGTCTATGGAGATTGCATGGATGTGTGCTCGATTTTATAAACCTGTCAGCAACGGATGTGGCTGAAATAGAACCCACTATGTAGAAGGGTGTCCACAAACGTTTGTATACATAGTGTATATCAGCTATGGGGTCAGTGTCTGTTATATCAGCTATGGGGTCAGTCTGTCTGTTATATCAGCTATGGGGTCAGTCTGTCTGTTATATCAGCTATGGGGTCAGTCTGTCTGTTATATCAGCTATGGGGTCAGTCTGTCTGTTATATCAGCTATGGGGTCAGTCTGTCTGTTATATCAGCTATGGGGTCAGTCTGTCTGTTATATCAGCTATGGGGTCAGTCTGTCTGTTATATCAGCTATGGGGTCAGTCTGTCGCTAATGGAAGTGATAAATCAAATCAAATTACACAGATGTTATTGGTCACATGGTTAGCAGATGTTAATGGTCACATGGTTAGCAGATGTTAATGGTCACATACACATGGTTAGCAGATGTTATTGGTCACATACACATGGTTAGCAGATGTTATTGGTCACATGGTTAGCAGATGTTATTGGTCACATGGTTAGCAGATGTTATTGGTCACATACACATGGTTAGCAGATGTTATTGGTCACATGGTTAGCAGATGTTATTGGTCACATACACATGGTTAGCAGATGTTAATGGTCACATGGTTAGCAGATGTTATTGGTCACATGGTTAGCAGATGTTAATGGTCACATGGTTAGCAGATGTTATTGGTCACATACACATGGTTAGCAGATGTTAATGGTCACATACACATGGTTAGCAGATGTTATTGGTCACATACACATGGTTAGCAGATGTTAATGGTCACATACACATGGTTAGCAGATGTTAATGCAAGTGTAGCGAAATGCTTGTGCTTCTAGTTCCGACAATGCAGTAATAACCAACGAGTAATCTAACTAACAATTCCAAAACTACTACCTTATACACACAAGTGTAAAGGATTAAAGAATATGTACATAAAGATATATGAATGAGTGATGGTACAGAGCAGCATAGGCAAGATACAGTAGATGGTATCGAGTACAGTATATACATATGAGATGAGTATGTAAACAGAGTGGCATAGTTAAAGTGGCTAGTGATACATGTATTACATAAGGATGCAGTAGATGATATAGAGTACAGTATATACATATGAGATGAGTAATGTAGGGTATGTAAACATTAAGTGTCATTGACAGTGTGTTGGCAGTAGCCACTCAATGTTAGTGGTGGCTGTTAAGCAGTCTGATGGCCTTGAGATAGAAGCTGTTATTCAGTCTCTCGGTCCCTGCTTTGATGCACCTGTACTGACCTCGCCTTCTGGATGATAGCGGGGTGAACAGGCAGTGGCTCGGGTGGTTGATGTCCTTGATGATCTTTATGGCCTTCCTGTAACATCGGGTGGTGTAGGTGTCCTGGAGGGCAGGTAGTTTGCCCCCGGTGATGCGTTGTGCAGACCTCACTACCCTCTGGAGAGCCTAGATGATAACATCTAATGGTAGTGACACCATCTAATGGTAGTGACACCATCTAATGGTAGTGACACCATCTAATGGTAGTGACACCATCTAATGGTAGTGACACCATCTAATGGTAGTGACACCATCTAATGGTAGTGATAACATCTAATGGTAGTGACACCATCTAATGGTAGTGATAACATCTAATGGTAGTGACACCATCTATTGGTAGTGATAACATCTAATGGTAGTGACACCATCTAATGGTAGTGATAACATCTAATGGTAGTGACACCGTCTATTGGTAGTGATAACATCTAATGGTAGTGACACCATCTAATGGTAGTGACACCATCTAATGGTAGTGATAACATCTAATGGTAGTGACACCATCTAATGGTCGTGACACCATCTAATGGTAGTGACACCATCTAATGGTAGTGACACCATCTAATGGTAGTGACACCATCTAATGGTAGTGACACCATCTAATGGTAGTGATAACATCTAATGGTAGTGACACCATCTAATGGTAGTGACACCATCTAATGGTAGTGATAACATCTAATGGTAGTGACACCATCTATTGGTAGTGATAACATCTAATGGTAGTGACACCATCTAATGGTAGTGACACCATCTAATGGTAGTGACACCATCTAATGGTAGTGATAACATCTAATGGTAGTGACACCATCTAATGGTAGTGATAACATCTAATGGTAGTGACACCATCTAATGGTAGCGTATTCATTATCATTCTTCCTGTCGCTCTAGTGCTTAAATCATTTAAGATTTTTACATGATACCAACTTTAAAAAGTGCAGACTGACCGTCAGTATATTTTATTTAGTGAAAAAAATATATATACTATATACTATATTTGCATAAATAGACTTGATAAACTTGGTAAAAAATCTAAAATTCTAGACACATCTCCTTTTTCACAGTTTAAGCAATCAACTCCAAGATTTGCATATTAGAGCAAACGCCACAACTCTGTAACCGTATAGGCTGTAAGCACAAAACCAACTTTCAAAAGTGCCAACTGCCCCAACTTAGAAATCAATGTTGAAATGTTTAAGCCATCAACACCAAATCAATATTGAAATGTGCAGACTGACTGTCGTTTTAATTGCAGACAGAGTTTTGATACTATTTCTACTTTTCAAACTATAAGCATTTACATTTGCATAAAAGTGGTAAAAATTAAGAAGCTACTCCCTTTGAACCATTTTGGCTACTAACTCCAATCCAATGCAGACTGACTCATCTTCCATTGGCTACTAACTACAATCCAATGCAGACTGACTCATCTTCCATTGGCTACTAACTCCAATCCAATGCAGACTGACTCATCTTCCATTGGCTACTAAATCCAATCCAATGCGAGGCAAGCTTCAATCCAGGCGAGCTTCAATGTCATACAACTCTCCTTCCGTGGCCTCCAATTGCTCTTAAATACAAGTAAAACTAAATGCATGCTCTTCAACCGATCGCTGCCTGTACCTGCCCGCCTGTCCAACATCACTACTCTGGATGGCTCTGACGTAGGATATGTGGACAACTACAAATACCTAGGTGTCTGGTTAGACTGTAAACTCTCCTTCCAGACTCACATCAAACATCTCCAAACCAAAATCAAATCGAGAATCAGCTTTCTATTTCGCAACAAAGCCTCCTTCACTCACGCCGCCAAACTTACCCTCGTAAAACTGACTATCCTACCGATCCTCGACTTCAGCAATGTCATCTATAAAATAGCTTCCAATACTCTACTCAGCAAACTGGATGCAGTTTATTACAGTGCCATCCGTTTTGTTACTAAAGCACCTTATACCACCCACCACTGCGACCTGTAGGCTCTAGTCGGCTGGCCCTCGCTACATATTCGTCGCCAGACCCACTGGCTCCAGGTCATCTGTAAGTCTATGCTAGGTAAAGCTCCGCCTTATCTCAGCTCACTGGTCACGATAACAACACCCAACCGTAGCACGCGTAGCACGCGCTCCAGCAGGTATATCTTACTGGTCATCCCCAAAGCCAACACCTCCTTTGGCCGCCTTTCCTTCCAGTTCTCTGCTGCCAGTGACTGGAACGAATTGCAAAAAATCGCTGAAGCTGGAGACTTACATTTCCCTCACTATCTTTAAACATCAGCTATCTGAGCAGCTAACCGATCGCTGCAGCTGTACATAGCCCATCTGTAAATAGCCCACCCAATCTACCTACCTCATCCCCATGTTGTTTGTATTTACTTTTCTGCTCATTTACACACCAGTATCTCTACTTACACACCATCATCTGCTCATCTATCACTGCAGTGTTAATCTGCTAAATTGTATTTACTTTGCTACTATGGCCTATTTATTACCATACCTCCTCATGCCATTTGCACACACTGTATATAGACCTTCTTTTTGTGTTATTGACTGTACGTTTGTTTATTCCATGTGTAACTCTGTGTTGTTGTTTCTGTCAGGTTGCAGTTGTAAATGAGAACTTGTTCTCAACTGGCCTACCTGGTTAAATAAAGGTGTTCTCAACTGGCCTACCTGGTTAAATAAAGGTGTTCTCAACTGGCCTACCTGGTTAAATAAAGGTGTTCTCAACTGGCCTACCTGGTTAAATAAAGGTGTTCTCAACTGGCCTACCTGGTTAAATAAAGGTGTTCTCAACTGCCCTACCTGGTTAAATAAAGGTGTTCTCAACTGGCCTACCTGGTTAAATAAAGGTGAAATAAATAAACAATAAAGAAAGAAATTGTGCCCAAGGGCTCTTAACCCTAATTGCTCCTGTAAGTCTCTCTGAATTCGAGTATTTAGTAATTGTAATCCCAATGGAACATATTTTATCTGTTACAATACTGTCGCTGGATATAGAGCGGACTAACTGGTTGGGAAAGCCCCTGATGGGACAGTTGGACTTCCAGTCAGCCTCCCTCCCTCCTACTGCACCTGCAGGTAGACAAAGACAGGCAGTTGGACAGACACTAAATGGCTTTGGCATCACCCATGTGGCTGGTTTCATCCAAAACAATGTAAAGCTTGTTGAGCACCTGGAAACGTGCAACCTAAATACAATAGTGTTGATCTGATAGAGTTGATCCAATAGAGTTGATCTGATAGAGTTGATACGACAGCATTGATCCGATAGTGTTGATCTGATAGAGTTGATCCAATAGAGTTGATCCGATAGAGTTGATCTGATAGAGTTGATCTGATAGAGTTGATACAACAGCATTGATCTGATAGAGTTGATCTGATAGAGTTGATCTGATAGAGTGGATCTGATAGAGTTGATACAACAGCATTGATCTGATAGAGTTGATCTGATAGAGTTGATCTGATAGAGTTGATCCGATAGCGTTGATCCGATAGCGTTGATCCGATAGCGTTGATCTGATAGCGTTGATCCGATAGCGTTGATCCGATAGAGTTGATCTGATAGAGTTGATCCGGTAGTGTTGATCTGGTAGTGTTGATCCGATAGTGTTGAGCTGATAGAGTTGATCTGATAGAGTTGATCCGGTAGTGTTGATCTGGTAGTGTTGATCTGGTAGAGTTGCTCTGACAGCGTTGATCTGATAGCGTTGATCCGATAGCGTTGATCCGATAGCGTTGATCCGATAGCGTTGATCCGATAGAGTTGATCTGATAGCGTTGATCCGATAGCGTTGATCCGATAGCGTTGAGCTGATAGAGTTGAGCAGATAGAGTTGATCTGATAGAGTTGATCCGGTAGTGTTGATCTGGTAGTGTTGATCCGATAGTGTTGAGCTGATAGAGTTGATCTGATAGAGTTGATCCGGTAGTGTTGATCTGGTAGTGTTGATCTGGTAGAGTTGCTCTGACAGCGTTGATCTGGTAGTGTTGATCTGGTAGTGTTGATCTGGTAGAGTTGCTCTGACAGCGTTGATCTGGTAGTGTTGATCTGGTAGTGTTGATCTGGTAGAGTTGCTTTGACAGCGTTGATCTGGTAGAGTTGATCTGGTAGTGTTGATCTGACAGTGTTGATCTGGTAGTGTTGATCTGGTAGTGTTGATCTGGTAGAGTTGCTCTGACAGCGTTGATCTGGTAGAGTTGATCTGGTAGTGTTGATCTGGTAGTGTTGATCTGACAGTGTTGATCTGACAGTGTTGATCTATCAAATCAAATCAAATCATCAAATCAAATTTTATTTGTCACATACACATGGTTAGCAGATGTTAATGCGAGTGTAGCGAAATGCTTGTGCTTCTAGTTCCGACAATGCAGTAATAACGAGCAGGTAATCTAACTAACAATTCCAAAAAAAAAAAAAACTACTGTCATACACAGTGTAAGGGGATAAAGAATATGTACATAAGGATATATGAATGAGTGATGGTACAGAGCAGCATAGGCAAGATACAGTAGATGATATCGAGTACAGTATATACATATGAGATAAGTATGTAAACCAAGTGGCATAGTTAAAGTGGCTAGTGATACATGTATTACATAAGGATGCAGTCGATGATATAGAGTACAGTATCAACGTATGCATATGAGATGAACAATGTAGGGTAAGTAACATTATATAAGGTAGCATTGTTTAAAGTGGCTAGTGATATATTTACATCATTTCCCATCAATTCCCATGATTAAAGTGGCTGGAGTAGAGTCAGTGTCATTGACAGTGTGTTGGCAGTAGCCACTCAATGTTAGTGGTGGCTGTTTAACAGTCTGATGGCCTTGAGATAGAAGCTGTTTTTCAGTCTCTCGGTCCCAGCTTTGATGCACCTGTACTGACCTCGCCTTCTGGATGACAGCGGGGTGAACAGGCAGTGGCTCGGGTGGTTGATGTCCTTGATGATCTTTATGGCCTTCCTGGTGCATCGGGTGGTGTAGGTGTCCTGGAGGGCAGGTAGTTTGCCCCCGGTGATGCGTTGTGCAGACCTCACTACCCTCTGGAGAGCCTTACGGTTGAGGGCGGTGCAGTTGCCATACCAGGCGGTGATACAGCCCGCCAGGATGCTCTCGATTGTGCATCTGTAGAAGTTTGTGAGTGCTTTTGGTGACAAGCCGAATTTCTTCAGCCTCCTGAGGTTGAAGAGGCGCTGCTGCGCCTTCCTCACGATGCTGTCTGTGTGAGTGGACCAATTCAGTTTGTCTGTGATGTGTATGCCGAGGAACTTAAAACTTGCTACCCTCTCCACTACTGTTCCATCGATGTGGATGGGGGTGTTCCCTCTGCTGTTTCCTGAAGTCCACAATCATCTCCTTAGTTTTGTTGACGTTGAGTGTGAGGTTATTTTCCTGACACCACACTCCGAGGGCCCTCACCTCCTCCCTGTAGGCCGTCTCGTCGTTGTTGGTAATCAAGCCTACCACTGTTGTGTCGTCCGCAAACTTGATGATTGAGTTGGAGGCGTGCATGGCCACGCAGTCGTGGGTGAACAGGGAGTACAGGAGAGGGCTCAGAACGCACCCTTGTGGGGCCCCAGTGTTGAGGATCAGCGGGGAGGAGATGTTGTTGCCTACCCTCACCACCTGGGGGCGGCCCGTCAGGAAGTCCAGTACCCAGTTGCACAGGGCGGGGTCGAGACCCAGGGTCTCGAGCTTGATGACGAGCTTGGAGGGTACTATGGTGTTGAATGCCGAGCTGTAGTCGATGAACAGCATTCTCACATAGGTATTCCTCTTGTCCAGATGGGTTAGAGCAGTGTGCAGTGTGGTTGAGATTGCATCTTCTGATCTGACAGTGTTGATCTGATAGTGTTGATCTGACAGTGTTGATCTGGTAGTGTTGATCTGGTAGTGTTGATCTGGTAGAGTTGATCTGGTAGAGTTGATCTGGTAGAGTTGATCTGGTAGTGTTGATCTGGTAGTGTTGATCTGGTAGAGTTGATCTGGTAGTGTTGATCTGGTAGTGTTGATCTGGTAGAGTTGATCTGGTAGAGTTGATCCGGTAGAGTTGATCCGACAGCGTTGATCCGACAGCGTTGATCCGACAGCGTTGATCCGATAGCGTGGATCCGATAGTGTGGATCCGATAGTGTGGATCCGATAGTGTGGATCTGATAGTGTGGATCCGATAGTGTGGATCTGACAGCGTTGATCCGACAGCGTTGATCCGATAGTGTGGATCTGACAGCGTTGATCCGACAGCGTTGATTCGACAGCGTTGATCTGATAGTGTTGCCACTACAGACACGTCTGGACTCTAAAACAATCTAATTTGGCTCTGAACATACTAGGGAGCTGCTGTATATACTTCTATTTATCTATGAATAACCTGGTGGCTGTGATGTAACATGTAAGAGGATTGGCTGGTAGGTAGAAAGCTGATAGGTAGTAGGCTGGGTGGTGGGTGGTAGTAGTCTGGGTGGTGGGTGGTAGTAGTCTGGGTGGTGGTGCATGGTTGTAGTCTGGGTGGTGGTGGGTGGTAGTAGTCTGGGTGGTGGGTGGTAGTAGTCTGGGTGGTGGGTGGTGAGTGGTAGCAGTCTGGGTGGTGGGTGGTCAAAGGCTGGGTGGTGGGTGGTGGGTGGTCGAAGGCTGGGTGGTCGGTGGTTGAAGGCTGGGTGGAGGGTGGTCGAAGGCTGGGTGGTGGGTGGTAGACGGCTGGGTGGTGGGTGGTCGAAGGCTGGGTGGTGGATGGTAGTAGTCTGGGTGGTGGGTGGTAGTAGTCTGGGTGGTGGGTGGTGGGTGGTGGGTGGTCGAAGGCTGGGTGGTGGGTGGAAGAAGACTGGATGATGGGTGGAAGAAGGCTGGGTGGTGGGTGGTAGAAGGCTGGGTGGTGGGTGGTAGAAGGCTGGGTGGTGGGTGGAAGAAGGCTGGGTGGTGGGTGGAAGAAGGCTGGGTGGTGGGTGATAGAAGGCTGGGTGGTGGGTGGAAGAAGGCTGGGTGGTGGGTGGTAGAAGGCTGGGTGGTGGGTGGTAGTAGTCTGGGTGGTGGTGGGTGGTAGTAGTCTGGGTGGTGGTGGGTGGTAGTAGTCTGGATGGTGGGTGGTAGTAGTCTGGGTGGTGGTGGGTGGTAGTAGGCTGGGTGGTGGGTGGTAGTAGGCTGGGTGGTGGGTGGTAGTAGTCTGGGTGATAGTGTAGGAGCTGCTATAGGAGCTGCTGTCTGTAGGAGCTGCTGTAGGAGCTGCTGTAGTAGCTGCATCAGGAGCTGCTGTAGGTGCTGCTGTATGAGGTGCTGTAGGTGCTGCTGTAGGAGCTGCTGTAGGAATTGCTGTCGGAGCTGCTGTAGGTGCTGCTGTAGAAGCTGCAGTAGATGATGCTGTAGGAGATGCTGTAGGACATGTTGTAGGAGCTGCTGTCTGTAGGAGATGCTGTAGCAGCTGCTGTAGGACATGCTGTCGGTAGGAACTGCTGTAGGACATGCTGTCTGTAGGTGCTGCTGTAGGAGCTGCTGTAGGAGCTTCTGTAGGAGATGCTGTTGAAGGAGCTGCTGTAGGAGATGCTGTAGGAGTTGCTGTAGAAGATGCTGTAGGAGATGCTGTAGGAGATGCCGTAGGAGCTGCTGTAGTTGCTGTAGGATATGCTATAGGTGCTGCTGTAGAAGCTGCTGTAGAAGATGCTGTAGGAGATGCTGTAGGAACTGCTGTAGGTGCTGCTGTAGGAGCTGATGTAGGAGCTGATGTAGCTGCTGCTGTAGGAGCTGCTGTAGGAGATGCTATGGGAGCTGCTGTGGGAGCTGCTGTAGGAGCTGCTGTAGTTGCTGCTGTAGGAGCTGCTGTAGGAGCTGCTGTAGTTGCTGCTGTAGGAGCTGATGTAGGAGCTGCTGTAGTTGCTGCTGTAGGAGCTGCTGTAGGAGCTGATGTAGGAGCTACTGTAGGAGCTGCTGTAGCAGATGCTATAGGAGCTGCTGTAAAAGATGCTGTCTGTAGGTGCTGCTGTAGGAGCTGCTGTGGGAGATGCTGTCTGAAGGTGCTGCTGTAGGAGATGCTGTAGGAGATGCTGTAGGTGCTGCTGTAGGGGATGCTGTAGGAGTTGCTGTAGAAGATGCTGTAGGAGATGGTGTAGGAGTTGCTGTAGGTGCTGCTGTAGAAGATGCTGTAGGAGTTGCTGTAGAAGATGCTGTAGGAGTTGCTGTAGGAGATGCTGTAGGTGATGCTGTAGGACATGCTGTAATAGAGGCTGTAGGTGATACTGTAAGTGCTGCGGTAGGAACTGCTGTAGCAGCTGCTATAGGTGCTGCAGTCTGTAGGTGCTGCTGTAGAAGCTGTTGTAGAAGATGCTTTAGGAGGTGCTCTAGGATATGTTGTAGGACCTGCTGTCTGTAGGAGCTGCTGTAGGATAGGCTGTAGGAGCTGCTGTAGGTGCTGCTGTAGGAGATGCTGTAGGTGCTGCTGTAGGAGCTGCTGTAGGTGCTGCTGTAGGAGCTGCTATAGGAGCTGCTGTCTGTGGGACCTGCTGTAGGACATGCTGTCTGTAGGTGCTGCTGTAGGAGCTGCTGTAGGAGCTTCTGTAGGAGCTGCTGTTGAAGGAGATACTGTAGGAGATGCTGTAGGAGTTGCTGTAGTAGATGCTGTAGGAGTGGCTGTAGGAGATGCTGTAGGAGTTGATGTAGGAGATGCTGTAGGAGTTGCTGTAGGTGCTGCTGTAGAAGCTGCTATGGGTGCTGCTGTAGGTGCTGCTGTAGGAGCTGCTCTAGGAGATGCTGTAGGTGCTGCTGTAGAAGCTGCAGTAGATGATGCTGTAGGAGATGCTGTAGGACATGTTGTTGGAGCTGCTGTCTGTAGGAGATGCTGTAGCAGCTGCTGTAGAAGCTGCTATGGGTACTGCTGTAGGAGATGCTGTAAAGTTTGTTGTAGTTGGTAATGTAGGAGATGCTGTAGGAGTTGCAGTAGGAGATGCTGTAAAGTTTGCTGTAGGAGATGCTGTTGGAGTTGCTGTAGGAGTTGCTGTAGGAGATGCTGTAGGAGATGCTGTAGGAGTTGCTCTAGGTGCAGCTGTAGGAGATGCTATAGGTGCTGCTGTAGGAGCTGCTGTAGGAGCTGCTGTAGAAGATGCTGTATGAGCTGCTGTAGGAGTTGCTGTAGGAGATGCTGAAAGAGATGCTGTAGTAACTGCTGTAGGAGATGTTATAGGTGCTGCTGTAGGAGCTGCTATAGGAGCTGCTGTCTGTGGGACCTGCTGTCTGTAGGTGCTGCTGTAGGAGCTGCTGTAGGAGCTGCTGTAGGAGCTTCTGTAGGAGCTGCTGTTGAAGGAGATGCTGTAGAAGATGCTGTAGGAGATGCTGCAGGGGATGCTGTAGGAGATGCTGTAGTTGCTGTAGGATATGCTATAGGTGCTGCTGTAGGAGCTGCTGTAGGTGCTGCTGTAGGAGCTGCTATAGGAGCTGCTGTCTGTGGGACCTGCTGTCTGTAGGTGCTGCTGTAGGAGCTGCTGTAGGAGCTGCTGTAGGAGCTTCTGTAGGAGCTGCTGTTGAAGGAGATGCTGTAGGAGTTGCTGTAGTAGATGCTGTAGGAGTTGCTGTAGGAGATGCTGTAGGAGTTGATGTAGGAGATGCTGTAGGAGATGGTGTAGGAGTTGCTGTAGGTGCTGCTGTAGAAGATGCTGTAGGAGTTGCTGTAGAAGATGCTGTAGGAGTTGCTGTAGGACATGCTGTAATAGAGGCTGTAGGTGATACTGTAAGTGCTGCTGTAGGAACTGCTGTAGCAGCTGCTATAGGTGCTGCAGTCTGTAGGTGCTGCTGTAGAAGCTGTTGTAGAAGATGCTTTAGGAGGTGCTCTAGGATATGTTGTAGGACCTGCTGTCTGTAGGAGCTGCTGTAGGATAGGCTGTAGGAGCTGCTGTAGGTGCTGCTGTAGGAGATGCTGTAGGTGCTGCTGTAGGTGCTGCTGTAGGAGCTGCTATAGGAGCTGCTGTCTGTGGGACCTGCTGTAGGACATGCTGTCTGTAGGTGCTGCTGTAGGAGCTGCTGTAGGAGCTTCTGTAGGAGCTGCTGTTGAAGGAGATACTGTAGGAGATGCTGTAGGAGTTGCTGTAGTAGATGCTGTAGGAGTGGCTGTAGGAGATGCTGTAGGAGTTGATGTAGGAGATGCTGTAGGAGTTGCTGTAGGTGCTGCTGTAGAAGCTGCTATGGGTGCTGCTGTAGGAGCTGCTCTAGGAGATGCTGTAGGTGCTGCTGTAGAAGCTGCAGTAGATGATGCTGTAGGAGATGCTGTAGGACATGTTGTAGGAGCTGCTGTCTGTAGGAGATGCTGTAGCAGCTGCTGTAGAAGCTGTTATGGGTACTGCTGTAGGAGATGCTGTAAAGTTTGCTGTAGTTGGTAATGTAGGAGATGCTGTAGGAGTTGCAGTAGGAGTTGCTGTAGGAGATGCTGTAGGAGATGCTGTAGGAGATGCTGAAAGAGATGCTGTAGTAACTGCTGTAGGAGATGTTATAGGTGCTGCTGTCTGTAGGTGCTGCTGTAGAAGATGCTGTAGAAGATGCTGTAGGAGATGCTGTAGGGGATGCTGTAGGAGATGCTGTAGTTGCTGTAGGATATGCTATAGGTGCTGCTGTAGGAGCTGCTGTAGGAGATGCTGTATGAGCTGCTGTAGGAGATGCCGTAGGAGATGATGTAGTAACTGCTGTAGGAGATGCTATAGGTGCTGCTGTCTGTAGGTGCTGCTGTAGAAACTGCTGTAGAAGCTGCTCTAGGAGATGCTGTAGGTGCTGCTGTAGAAGCTGCAGTAGATGATGCTGTAGGAGATGCTGTAGGACATGTTGTAGGAGTTGCTGTCTGTAGGAGATGCTGTAGCAGCTGCTGTAGAAGCTGCTATGGGTGCTGCTGTAGGAGATGCTGTAAAGTTTGCTGTAGTTGGTAATGTAGGAGATGCTGTAGGAGTTGCTGTAGGAGATGCTGTAAAGTTTGCTGTAGGAGATGCTGTTGGAGTTGCTGTAGGAGTTGCTGTAGGAGATGCTGTAGGAGATGCTCTAGGTGCTGCTGTCTGTAGGTGCTGCTGTAGAAACTGCTGTAGAAGATGCTGTAGGAGATGCTGTAGGAACTGCTGTGGGTGCTGCTGTAGGAGCTGATGTAGGAGCTGATGTAGGAGCTGATGTAGCTGCTGCTGTAGGAGCTGCTGTAGGAGCTGCTGTAGGAGATGCTATAGGAGCTGCTGTAGGAGCTGCTGTAGGAGCTGCTGTAGTTGCTGCTGTAGGAGCTGCTGTAGTTGCTGCTGTAGGAGCTGATGTAGGAGCTGCTGTAGTTGCTGCTGTAGGAGCTGCTGTAGGAGCTGCTGTAGGAGCTGCTGTAGTTGCTGCTGTAGGAGCTGCTGTAGAAGATGCTGTAGGAGATGCTGTAGGAACTGCTGTAGGTGCTGCTGTAGGAGCTGCTGTAGTTGCTGCTGTAGGAGCTGCTGTAGAGATGCTATAGGAGCTGCTGTAAAAGATGCTGTCTGTAGGTGCTGCTGTAGGAGCTGCTGTGGGAGATGCTGTCTGAAGGTGCTGCTGAAGGAGCTGCTGTAGGAGATGCTGTAGGAGATGCTGTAGGTGCTGCTGTAGGAGATGCTGTAGGAGATGCTGTAGAAGATGCTGTAGGAGATGCTGTAGGAGTTGCTGTAGGAGTTGCTGTAGGAGATGCTGTAGGAGTTGCTGTAGGTGCTGCTGTAGGAGTTGCTGTAGGAGATGTTGTGGGAGTTGCTGTAGGTGCTGCTGTAGAAGCTGCTATGGGTGCTGCTGTAGGAGATGCTGTAGGAGATGCTGTAAAGTTTGCTGTAGTTGCTAATGTAGGAGATGCTGTAGGAGTTGCTGCAGGAAATGCTGTAAAGTTTGCTGTAGGTGCTAAATCAAATCAAATCAAATCAAATTTTATTTGTCACATACACATGGTTAGCAGATGTTAGGCGAGTGTAGCGAAATGCTTGTGCTTCTAGTTCCGACAATGCAGTAATAAGCGAGCAAGTAATCTAACTAACAATTCCAAAAAAAAAAAACTACTGTCTTATACACAGTGTAAGGGGATAAAGAATATGTACATAAGGATATATGAATGAGTGATGGTACAGAGCAGCATAGGCAAGATACAGTAGATGATATCTGTACAGTATATACATATGAGATAAGTATGTAAACCAAGTGGCATAGTTAAAGTGGCTAGTGATACATGCTGTACATAAGGATGCAGTCGATGATATAGAGTACAGTATCAGGACGTATGCATATGAGATGAACAATGTAGGGTAAGTAACATTATATAAGGTAGCATTGTTTAAAGTGGCTAGTGATATATTTACATAATTTCCTGTATCAATTCCCATGATTAAAGTGGCTGGAGTAGAGTCAGTGTCATTGACAGTGTGTTGCTAATGCAGGAGCCACTGCTGTTAGTGGTGGCTGTTTAACAGTCTGATGGCCTTGAGATAGAAGCTGTTTTTCAGTCTCTCGGTCCCAGCTTTGATGCACCTGTACTGACCTCGCCTTCTGGATGACAGCGGGAGAACAGGCAGTGGCTGGGTGGTTGATGTCCTTGATGATCTTTATGGCCTTCCTGTCATGGGTGGTGTAGGTGTCCTGGAGGGCAGGTAGTTTGCCCCGGTGATGCGTTGTGCAGACCTCACTACCCTCTGGAGAGCCTTACTGTTGAGGGCGGTGGAGATTGCCATACCAGGCGGTGATACAGCCCGCCAGGATGCTCTCGAGGAGCTGTGCATCTGTAGAAGTTTGTGAGTGCTTTTGGTGACAAGCTGTAGAAGTTCTTCAGCCTCCTGAGGTTGAAGAGGCGCTGCTGCGCCTTCCTCACGATGCTGTCTGTGTGAGTGGACCAATTCAGTTTGTCTGTGATGTGTATGCCGAGGAACTTAAAACTTGCTACCCTCTCCACTACTGTTCCATCGATGTGGATGGGGGTGTTCCCTCTGCTGTTTCCTGAAGTCCACAATCATCTCCTTAGTTTTGTTGAAGTTGAGTGTGAGGTTATTTTCCTGACACCACACTGCCGAGGGCCCTCACCTCCTCCTGTAGGCCGTCTGCTGTTGGGTAATCAAGCCTACCACTGTTGTGTCTGTCCGAAACTTGATGATTGAGTTGGAGATGCTGGCCACGCAGTGTGGGTGAACAGGGAGTACAGGAGGGGCTCAGAACGCACCCTTGTGGGGCCCCAGTGTTGAGGATCAGCGGGGAGGAGATGTTGTTGCTACCCTCACCACCTGGGGGCGGCCCGTCAGGAAGTCCAGTACCCAGTTGCACAGGGCGGGGTAGGACCCAGGGTCTCGAGCTTGATGACGAGCTTGGAGGGTACTATGGTGTTGAATGCCGAGCTGTAGTCGATGAACAGCATTCTCAGATAGGTATTCCTCTTGTCCAGATGGGTTAGGGCAGTGTGCAGTGTGGTTGAGATTGCATCGTCTGTGGACCTATTTGGGCTGTAAGCAAATTGCTGAGGGGTCAAGGGTGTCAGGTAGGGTGGAGGTGATATGGTCCTGACTAGTCTCTCAAAGCACTTCATGATGACGGATGTGAGTGCTACGGGCGCTAGTCGTTTAGCTGAGTTACCTTAGCTAACTGGGAACAGGAACAATGGTGGCCCTCTTGAAGCATGTGGGAACAGCAGACTGGTATAGGGATTGCTTGAATATGTCCGTAGAACATGCCAGCTGGTCTGCGCATGCTCTGAGGGCGCGGCTGGGGATGCCGTCTGGGCCTGCAGCCTGCGAGGGTTAACACGTTTAAATGTCTTACTCACTTCGGCTGCAGTGAAGGAGAGACCGCATGATTCCGTTGCAGGCCGTGTCAGTGGCACTGTATTGTCCTCAAAGCGGGCAAAAAGTTATTTAGTCTGCCTGGGAGCAAGACATCCTGGTCCGTGACTGGGCTGGGTTTCTTCCTGTAGTCCGTGATTGATTGTAGACCCTGCCACATACCTCTTGTGTCTGAGCCGTTGAATTGAGATTCTACTTTGTCTCTGTACTGGCGCTTAGCTTGTTTGATAGGTGCTGCTGAGGAATAGCTGCACTGTTTGTATTCAGTCATGTTACCAGACACCTTGCCCTGATTAAAAGCAGTGGTTCGTGCCTTCAGTTTCACACGAATGCTGCCATCAATCCACGGTTTCTGGTTAGGAATGTTTTAATCGTTGCTATGGGAACTGCATCTTCAACGCACGTTCTAATGAACTCGCACACCGTATCAGCGTATTCGTCAATGTTGTTGCCTGACGCAGATGCTGAAACATCTCCCAGTCCACGTGATGGAAGCAGTCTTGGAGTGTGGAGTCAGCTTGGTCGGACCAGCGTTGGACAGACCTCAGCGTGGGAGCTTCTTGTTTTAGTTTCTGTCTGTAGGCAGGGATCAACAAAATGGAGTCGTGGTCAGCTTTTCCGAAAGGGGGCGGGGCAGGGCCTTATATGCGTCGCGGAAGTTAGAGTAACAATGATCCAGGGTCTTTCCACCTGGTAGCGCAATCAATATGCTGATAAAATTTAGGGAGTCTTGTTTTCAGATTAGCCTTGTTAAAATGCCCAGCTACAATGAATGCAGCCTCCGGATAAATCTGCTTCCAGTTTGCAGAGAGTTAAATAAAGTTCTGTTCAGAGCCATCGATGTGTCTGCTTGGGGGATATATACGGCTGTGATTATAATCGAAGAGAATTCTCTTGGTAGATAATGCGGTCTACATTTGATTGTGAGGAATTCTAAATCAGGTGAACAGAAGGATTTGAGTTCCTGTATGTTTCCTTCATCACACCATGTCACGTTGGCCATAAGGCATACGCCCCCGCCCGTCTTCTTACCAGAGAGATGTTTGTTTCTGTCGGCGCGATGCGTGGAGAAACCCGCTGGCTGCACCGTAGGATTGCGTCTCTCCAGTGAGCCATGTTTCCGTGAAGCAGAGAACGTTACAGTCTCTGATGTCCCTCTGGAATGCTACCCTTGCTCGGATTTCATCAACCTTGTTGTCAAGAGACTGGACATTGGCAAGAAGAATGCTGGGAGTGGTGCACGGTGTGCCCGTCTCCGGAGTCTGACCAGAAGACCGCTTCGTTTCCCTCTTTTTCTGAGTCGTTTTTTTTTTTGGTCGCTGCATGTGATCCACTCGGTTACACTGGTTGTAGGCAGAACTCAGGATGGTGGTGGTGCTGCTAATGTAGGAGATGCTGTAGGAGTTGCTGTAGGAGTTGCTGTAGGAGTTGCTGTTGTAGGAGTTGCTCTAGGTGCTGCTGTAGGAGATGCTATAGGTGCTGCTGTAGGAGCTGCTGTAGGAGCTGCTGTAGAAGATGCTGAATGAGCTGCTGTAGGAGTTGCTGTAGGAGATGCTGAAAGAGATGCTGTAGTAACTGCTGTAGGAGATGTTGTAGGAGCTGCTGTCTGTAGGAGATGCTGTAGCAGCTGCTGTAGAAGATACTGTAGGAGTTGCTGTAGGTGCTGCTGTAGAAGATGCTGTAGGAGTTGCTGTAGGAGTTGCTGTAGGAGATGCTGTAAAGTTTGCTGTAGGTGCTAATGTAGGAGATGCTGTAGGAGTTGCTGTAGGAGTTGCTGTAGGAGATGCTGTAGGAGATGCTGTAAAGTTTGCTGTAGGTGCTAATGTAGGAGATGCTGTAGGAGTTGCTGTAGGAGTTGCTGTAGGAGATGCTGTAGGAGATGCTGTAGGTGCTGCTGTAGGAGATGCTATAGGTGCTGCTGTAGGAGCTGCTGTAGGAGCTGCTGTAGAAGATGCTGTATGAGCTGCTGTAGGAGATGCTGAAAGAGATGCTGTAGTAACTGCTGTAGGAGATGTTATAGGTGCTGCTGTCTGTAGGTGCTGCTGTAGAAGATGCTGTAGAAGATGCTGTAGGAGATGCTGTAGGAGATGCCGAAGGAGCTGCTGTAGTTGCTGTAGGATATGCTATAGGTGCTGCTGTAGAAGCTGCTGTAGAAGATGCTGTAGGAGATGCTGTAGGAACTGCTGTAGGTGCTGCTGTAGGAGCTGATGTAGGAGCTGATGTAGCTGCTGCTGTAGGAGCTGCTGTAGGAGATGCTATGGGAGCTGCTGTGGGAGCTGCTGTAGGAGCTGCTGTAGTTGCTGCTGTAGGAGCTGCTGTAGGAGCTGCTGTAGTTGCTGCTGTAGGAGCTGATGTAGGAGCTGCTGTAGTTGCTGCTGTAGGAGCTGCTGTAGGAGCTGATGTAGGAGCTGCTGTAGGAGTTGCTGTAGCAGATGCTATAGGAGCTGCTGTAAAAGATGCTGTCTGTAGGTGCTGCTGTAGGAGCTGCTGTGGGAGATGCTGTCTGTAGGAGATGCTGTAGTAACTGCTGTAGGAGATGTTATAGGTGCTGCTGTCTGTAGGTGCTGCTGTAGAAGATGTTGTAGAAGATGCTGTAGGAGATGCTGTAGGAGTTGCTGTAGGTGCTGCAGTAGAAGATGCTGTAGGAGTTGCTGTAGGAGTTGCTGTAGGAGATGCTGTAGGTGATACTGTAGGACATGCTGTAGTCGATGCTGTAGGTGATACTGTAAGTGCTGCTGTAGGAACTGCTGTAGCAGCTGCTATAGGTGCTGCAGTCTGTAGGTGCTGCTGTAGAAGCTGTTGTAGAAGATGCTTTAGGAGGTGCTCTAGGATATGTTGTAGGATCTGCTGTCTGTAGGAGCTGCTGTAGGATCTGCTGTAGGAGCTGCTGTAGGAACTGCTGTAGGAGTTGCTGTAGGAGATGCTGTATGAGTTGCTGTAGGAGTTGCTGTAGGAGATGCTGTAGGAGTTGCTGTAGGAGATGCTGTGGGAGTTGCTGTAGGTGCTGCTGTAGAAGCTGCTATGGGTGCTGCTGTAGGAGATGCTGTAGGAGATGCTGTAAAGTTTGCTGTAGTTGCTAATGTAGGAGATGCTGTAGGAGTTGCTGTAGGAGATGCTGTAAAGTTTGCTGTAGGTGCTAATGTAGGAGATGCTGTATGAGTTGCTGTAGGAGTTGCTGTAGGAGATGCTGTAGGAGTTGCTCTAGGTGCTGCTGTAGGAGATGCTATAGGTGCTGCTGTAGGAGCTGCTGTAGGAGCTGCTGTAGAAGATGCTGAATGAGCTGCTGTAGGAGTTGCTGTAGGAGATGCTGAAAAAGATGCTGTAGTAACTGCTGTAGGAGATGTTATAGGTGCTGCTGTCTGTAGGTGCTGCTGTAGAAGATGCTGTAGAAGATGCTGTAGGAGATGCTGTAGGAGTTGCTGTAGGTGCTGCAGTAGAAGATGCTGTAGGAGTTGCTGTAGGAGTTGCTGTAGGAGATGCTGTAGGTGATGCTGTAGGACATGCTGTAGTCGATGCTGTAGGTGATACTGTAAGTGCTGCTGTAGGAACTGCTGTAGCAGCTGCTATAGGTGCTGCAGTCTGTAGGTGCTGTAGGTGCTGCTGTATGAGGTGCTGTAGGTGCTGCTGTAGGAGCTGCTGTAGGAATTGCTGTCGGAGCTGCTGTAGGTGCTGCTGTAGAAGCTGCAGTAGATGATGCTGTAGGAGATGCTGTAGGACATGTTGTAGGAGCTGCTGTCTGTAGGAGATGCTGTAGCAGCTGCTGTAGGACATGCTGTAGGTGCTGCTGTAGGAGCTGCTATAGGAGCTGCTGTCGGTAGGAACTGCTGTAGGACATGCTGTCTGTAGGTGCTGCTGTAGGAGCTGCTGTAGGAGCTTCTGTAGGAGATGCTGTTGAAGGAGCTGCTGTAGGAGATGCTGTAGGAGATGCTGTAGAAGATGCTGTAGGAGATGCTGTAGGAGTTGCTGTAGGAGATGCTGTAGGAGTTGCTGTAGGTGCTGTTGAAGGAGATGCTGTAGGAGATGCTGTAGGAGTTGCTGTAGGAGATGCTGTAGGAGTTGCTGTAGGTGCTGCTGTAGGAGATGCTGTAGGAGTTGCTGTAGGAGATGTTGTGGGAGTTGCTGTAGGTGCTGCTGTAGAAGCTGCTGTAGCAGCTGCTGTAGGACATGCTGTAGGTGCTGCTGTAGGAGCTGCTAGGAGCTGCTGTCGAAGATGCTGTAGGAACTGCTGTAGGACATGCTGTCTGTAGGTGCTGCTGTAGGAGCTGCTGTAGGTGCTGCTGTAGAAGCTGCTATGGGTGCTGCTGTAGGTGATGTAGGAGCTGCTCTAGGAGATGCTGTAGGTGCTGCTGTAGAAGCTGCAGTAGATGATGCTGTAGGAGATGCTGTAGGACATGTTGTAGGAGCTGCTGTCTGTAGGAGATGCTGTAGCAGCTGCTGTAGAAGCTGCTATGGGTGCTGCTGTAGGAGATGCTGTAAAGTTTGCTGTAGTTGGTAATGTAGGAGATGCTGTAGGAGTTGCTGTAGGAGATGCTGTAAAGTTTGCTGTAGGAGATGCTGTTGGAGTTGCTGTAGGAGTTGCTGTAGGAGATGCTGTAGGAGTTGCTCTAGGTGCAGCTGTAGGAGATGCTATAGGTGCTGCTGTAGGAGCTGCTGTAGGAGCTGCTGTAGAAGATGCTGTATGAGCTGCTGTAGGAGTTGCTGTAGGAGATGCTGAAAGAGATGCTGTAGTAACTGCTGTAGGAGATGTTATAGGTGCTGCTGTCTGTAGGTGCTGCTGTAAAAGATGCTGTAGAAGATGCTGTAGGAGATGCTGTAGGGGATGCTGTAGGAGATGCTGTAGTTGCTGTAGGATATGCTATAGGTGCTGCTGTATGAGCTGCTGTAGGAGATGCCGTAGGAGATGATGTAGTAACTGCTGTAGGAGATGCTATAGGTGCTGCTGTCTGTAGGTGCTGCTGTAGAAACTGCTGTAGAAGCTGCTCTAGGAGATGCTGTAGGTGCTGCTGTAGAAGCTGCAGTAGATGATGCTGTAGGAGATGCTGTAGGACATGTTGTAGGAGCTGCTGTCTGTAGGAGATGCTGTAGCAGCTGCTGTAGGACATGCTGTAGGTGCTGCTGTAGGAGCTGCTATAGGAGCTGCTGTCGGTAGGAACTGCTGTAGGACATGCTGTCTGTAGGTGCTGCTGTAGGAGCTGCTGTAGGAGCTTCTGTAGGAGATGCTGTTGAAGGAGCTGCTGTAGGAGCTGCTGTAGGAGTTGCTGTAGGAGATGCTGTAGGAGTTGCTGTAGGTGCTGCTGTAGGAGATGCTGTAGGAGTTGCTGTAGGAGTTGCTGTGGGAGTTGCTGTAGGTGCTGCTGTAGAAGCTGCTATGGGTGCTGCTGTAGGAGATGCTGTAAAGTTTGCTGTAGTTGCTAATGTAGGAGATGCTGTAGGAGTTGCTGTAGGAGATGCTGTAAAGTTTGCTGTAGGAGATGCTGTTGGAGTTGCTGTAGGAGTTGCTGTAGGAGATGCTGTAGGAGATGCTCTAGGTGCTGCTGTAGGAGATGCTATAGGTGCTGCTGTAGGAGCTGCTGTAGGAGCTGCTGTAGAAGATGCTGTATGAGCTGCTGTAGGAGTTGCTGTAGGAGATGCTGAAAGAGATGCTGTAGTAACTGCTGTAGGAGATGTTATAGGTGCTGCTGTCTGTAGGTGCTGCTGTAGAAGATGCTGTAGAAGATGCTGTAGGAGATGCTGTAGGGGATGCTGTAGGAGATGCTGTAGTTGCTGTAGGATATGCTATAGGTGCTGCTGTAGGAGCTGCTGTAGGAGATGCTGTATGAGCTGCTGTAGGAGATGCTGTAGGAGATGCTGTAGTAACTGCTGTAGGAGATGCTATAGGTGCTGCTGTCTGTAGGTGCTGCTGTAGAAACTGCTGTAGAAGATGCTGTAGAAGATGCTGTAGGAACTGCTGTAGGTGCTGCTGTAGGAGCTGATGTAGGAGCTGATGTAGGAGCTGATGTAGTTGCTGCTGTAGGAGCTGCTGTAGGAGCTGCTGTAGTTGCTGCTGTAGGAGCTGATGTAGGAGCTGCTGTAGTTGCTGCTGTAGGAGCTGCTGTAGGAGCTGCTGTAGGAGCTGCTGTAGTTGCTGCTGTAGGAGCTGCTGTAGAAGATGCTGTAGGAGATGCTGTAGGAACTGCTGTAGGTGCTGCTGTAGGAGCTGCTGTAGCTGCTGTAGTTGCTGCTGTAGGAGCTGCTGTATGCTAGATGCTATAGGAGCTGCTGTAAAATATGCTGTCTGTAGGTGCTGCTGTAGGAGCTGCTGTGGGAGATGCTGTCTGAAGGTGCTGCTGAAGGAGCTGCTGTAGGAGATGCTGTAGGAGATGCTGTAGGTGCTGCTGTAGGAGATGCTGTAGGAGATGCTGTAGAAGATGCTGTAGGAGATGCTGTAGGAGTTGCTGTAGGAGATGCTGTAGGAGTTGCTGTAGGTGCTGTTGAAGGAGATGCTGTAGGAGATGCTGTAGGAGTTGCTGTAGGAGATGCTGTAGGAGTTGCTGTAGGTGCTGCTGTAGGAGATGCTGTAGGAGTTGCTGTAGGAGATGTTGTGGGAGTTGCTGTAGATGCTGCTGTAGAAGCTGCTATGGGTGCTGCTGTAGGAGATGCTGTAGGAGATGCTGTAAAGTTTGCTGTAGTTGCTAATGTAGGAGATGCTGTAGGAGTTGCTGTAGGAAATGCTGTAAAGTTTGCTGTAGGTGCTAATGTAGGAGATGCTGTAGGAGTTGCTGTAGGAGTTGCTGTAGGAGTTGCTCTAGGTGCTGCTGTAGGAGATGCTATAGGTGCTGCTGTAGGAGCTGCTGTAGGAGCTGCTGTAGAAGATGCTGAATGAGCTGCTGTAGGAGTTACTGTAGGAGATGCTGAAAGAGATGCTGAAGTAACTGCTGTAGGAGATGTTATAGGTGCTGCTGTCTGTAGGTGCTGCTGTAGAAGATGCTGTAGAAGATGCTGTAGGAGATGCTGTAGGAGTTGCTGTAGGTGCTGCTGTAGAAGATGCTGTAGGAGTTGCTGTAGGAGTTGCTGTAGGTGATGCTGTAGGACATGCTGTAGTAGATGCTCTAGGTGATACTGTAAGTGCTGCTGTAGGAACTGCTGTAGCAGCTGCTATAGGTGCTGCAGTCAGTAGGTGCTGCTGTAGAAGCTGTTGTAGAAGATGCTGTAGGTGCTGCTGTAGGAGCTGCTGTAGGAATTGCTGTCGGAGCTGCTGTAGGTGCTGCTGTCAGAGCTGCTGTAGGTGCTGCTGTAGAAGCTGCAGTAGATGATGCTGTAGGAGATGCTGTAGGACATGTTGTAGGAGCTGCTGTCTGTAGGAGATGCTGTAGCAGCTGCTGTAGGACATGCTGTAGGTGCTGCTGTAGGAGCTGCTATAGGAGCTGCTGTCGGTAGGAACTGCTGTAGGACATGCTGTCTGTAGGTGCTGCTGTAGGAGCTGCTGTAGGAAATGCTGTAGGAGTTGCTGTAGGAGATGCTGTAGGAGTTGCTGTAGGTGCTGCTGTAGGAGATGCTGTAGGAGTTGCTGTAGGAGATGCTGTGGGAGTTGCTGTAGGTGCTGCTGTAGAAGCTGCTATGGGTGCTGCTGTAGGAGATGCTGTAGGAGATGCTGTAAAGTTTGCTGTAGTTGCTAATGTAGGAGATGCTGTAGGAGTTGCTGTAGGAGATGCTGTAAAGTTTGCTGTAGGTGCTAATGTAGGAGATGCTGTAGGAGTTGCTGTAGGAGTTGCTGTAGGAGATGCTCTAGGTGCTGCTGTAGGAGATGCTATAGGTGCTGCTGTAGGAGCTGCTGTAGAAGATGCTGTATGAGCTGCTGTAGGAGATGTTATAGGTGCTGCTGTCTGTAGGTGCTGCTGTAGAAGATGCTGTAGAAGATGCTGTAGGAGATGCTGTAGGAGATGCCGTAGGAGCTGCTGTAGTTGCTGTAGGATATGCTATAGGTGCTGCTGTAGAAGCTGCTGTAGAAGATGCTGTAGGAGATGCTGTAGGAATGTTGTAGGAGCTGCTGTCTGTAGGAGATGCTGTAGCAGCTGCTGTAGGACATGCTGTAGGTGCTGCTGTAGGAGCTGCTATAGGAGCTGCTGTCGGTAGGAACTGCTGTAGGACATGCTGTCTGTAGGTGCTGCTGTAGGAGCTGCTGTAGGAGCTTCTGTAGGAGATGCTGTTGAAGGAGCTGCTGTAGGAAATGCTGTAGGAGTTGCTGTAGGAGATGCTGTAGGAGTTGCTGTAGGTGCTGCTGTAGGAGATGCTGTAGGAGATGCTCTAGGTGCTGCTGTAGGAGATGCTATAGGTGCTGCTGTAGGAGCTGCTGTAGGAGCTGCTGTAGAAGATGCTGTATGAGCTGCTGTAGGAGTTGCTGTAGGAGATGCTGAAAGAGATGCTCTAGGTGCTGCTGTAGGAGATGCTGTAGGTGCTGCTGTAGGAGCTGCTGTAGGAGCTGCTGTAGGAGCTGCTGTAGAAGATGCTGTATGAGCTGCTGTAGGAGTTGCTGTAGGAGATGCAGTAGGAGATGCTCTAGGTGCTGCTGTAGGAGATGCTATAGGTGCTGCTGTAGGAGCTGCTGTAGGAGCTGCTGTAGAAGATGCTGTATGAGCTGCTGTAGGAGTTGCTGTAGGAGATGCTGAAAGAGATGCTGTAGTAACTGCTGTAGGAGATGTTATAGGTGCTGCTGTCTGTAGGTGCTGCTGTAGAAGATGCTGTAGAAGATGCTGTAGGAGATGCCGTAGGAGCTGCTGTAGTTGCTGTAGGATATGCTATAGGTGCTGCTGTAGAAGCTGCTGTAGAAGATGCTGTAGGAGATGCTGTAGGAACTGCTGTAGGTGCTGCTGTAGGAGCTGATGTAGGAGCTGATGTAGCTGCTGCTGTAGGAGCTGCTGTAGGAGATGCTATGGGAGCTGCTGTGGGAGCTGCTGTAGGAGCTGCTGTAGTTGCTGCTGTAGGAGCTGCTGTAGGAGCTGCTGTAGTTGCTGCTGTATGAGCTGCTGTAGTTGCTGCTGTAGGAGCTGCTGTAGGAGCTGATGTAGGAGCTGCTGTAGGAGCTGCTGTAGCAGATGCTATAGGAGCTGCTGTAAAAGATGCTGTCTGTAGGTGCTGCTGTAGGAGCTGCTGTGGGAGATGCTGTCTGTAGGAGATGCTGAAAGAGATGCTGTAGTAACTGCTGTAGGAGATGTTATAGGTGCTGCTGTCTGTAGGTGCTGCTGTAGAAGATGCTGTAGGAGATGCTGTAGGAGTTGCTGTAGGTGCTGCAGTAGAAGATGCTGTAGGAGTTGCTGTAGGAGTTGCTGTAGGAGATGCTGTAGGTGATGCTGTAGGACATGCTGTAGTAGATGCTGTAGGTGATACTGTAAGTGCTGCTGTAGGAACTCCTGTAGCAGCTGCTAGGAGGTGCTGCAGTCTGTAGGTGCTGTTGTAGAAGCTGTTGTAGAAGATTTTTAGGAGGTGCTCTAGGATATGTTGTAGGATCTGCTGTCTGTAGGAGCTGCTGTAGGATCTGCTGTAGGAGCTGCTGTAGGAACTGCTGTAGGAGATGCTGTATGAGTTGCTGTAGGAGTTGCTGTAGGAGATGCTGTAGGAGTTGCTGTAGGAGATGCTGTGGGAGTTGCTGTAGGTGCTGCTGTAGAAGCTGCTATGGGTGCTGCTGTAGGAGATGCTGTAGGAGATGCTGTAAAGTTTGCTGTAGTTGCTAATGTAGGAGATGCTGTAGGAGTTGCTGTAGGAGATGCTGTAAAGTTTGCTGTAGGTGCAAATGTAGGAGATGCTGTATGAGTTGCTGTAGGAGTTGCTGTAGGAGATGCTGTAGGAGTTGCTCTAGGTGCTGCTGTAGGAGATGCTATAGGTGCTGCTGTAGGAGCTGCTGTAGGAGCTGCTGTAGAAGATGCTGAATGAGCTGCTGTAGGAGTTGCTGTAGGAGATGCTGAAAGAGATGCTGTAGTAACTGCTGTAGGAGATGTTATAGGTGCTGCTGTCTGTAGGTGCTGCTGTAGAAGATGCTGTAGAAGATGCTGTAGGAGTTGCTGTAGGTGCTGCTGTAGAAGATGCTGTAGGAGTTGCTGTAGGAGTTGCTGTAGGAGATGCTGTAGGAGTTGCTGTAGGTGATGCTGTAGGACATGCTGTAGGAGATGTTATAGGTGCTGCTGTCTGTAGGTGCTGCTGTAGAAGATGCTGTAGAAGATGCTGTAGGAGATGCTGTAGGTGCTGCTGTAGAAGATGCTGTAGGAGTTGCTGTAGGAGTTGCTGTAGGAGATGCTGTAGGTGATGCTGTAGGACATGCTGTAGTAGATGCTGTAGCTGATACTGTAAGTGCTGCTGTAGGAACTGCTGTAGGAGCTGCTGAGGTGCTGCAGTCTGTAGGTGCTGCTGTAGGTGCTGCTGTAGGTGCTGCTGTAGGTGCTGTAGGAGCTGCTGTAGGAGATGCTGTATGAGCTGGAGGAGCTGCTGTAGGCTGTAGTTGCTGCTGTAGGAGCTGCTGTAGGACATGTTGTAGGAGCTGTCTGTAGGAGATTCTGTAGGAGTTGCTGTAGGAGATGCTGTAGGTGATGCTGTAGGACATGCTGTAGTAGATGCTCTAGGTGATACTGTAGGAGTGCTGCTGTAGGAACTGCTGTAGGAGCTGCTATAGGTGCTGCAGTCTGTAGGTGCTGCTGTAGAAGCTGTTGTAGAAGATGCTGTAGGTGCTGCTGTAGGAGCTGCTGTAGGAGCTGATGTGCTGTCGGAGCTGCTGTAGGTGCTGCTGTAGAAGCTGCAGGAGATGATGCTGTAGGAGATGCTGTAGGACATGTTGTAGGAGCTGCTGTCTGTAGGAGATGCTGTAGCTGTAGGAGATGCTGTAGGAGTTGTAGGTGCTGCTGCTGTAGGAGCTGCTATAGGAGCTTCTGTAGGAGATGCTGTAGGAGATGCTGCTGTGGGCTGTAGGTGCTGTGTGAAGGAGCTGCTGTAGGAAATGCTGTAGGAGTGCTGTAGGAGATGCTGTAGGAGTTGCTGTAGGAGATGCTGTGGATGCTGTAGGAGTTGCTGTAGGTGCTGCTGTAGAAGCTGCTATGGGTGCTGCTGTAGGAGATGCTGTAGGAGATGCTGTAAAGTTTGCTGTAGTTGCTAATGTAGGAGATGCTGTAGGAGTTGCTGTAGGAGATGCTGTAAAGTTTGCTGTAGGTGCTAATGTAGGAGATGCTGTAGGAGTTCCTGTAGGAGTTGCTGTAGGAGATGCTGTAGGAGATGCTCTAGGTGCTGCTGTAGGAGATGCTATAGGTGCTGCTGTAGGAGCTGCTGTAGGAGCTGCTGTAGAAGATGCTGTATGAGCTGCTGTAGGAGTTGCTGTAGGAGATGCTGAAAGAGATGCTGTAGTAACTGCTGTAGGAGATGTTATAGGTGCTGCTGTCTGTAGGTGCTGCTGTAGAAGATGCTGTAGAAGATGCTGTAGGAGATGCTGTAGGAGATGCTGTAGGAGCTGCTGTAGTTGCTGTAGGATATGCTGTAGGTGCTGCTGTAGAAGCTGCTGTAGAAGATGCTGTAGGAGATGCTGTAGGAACTGCTGTAGGTGCTGCTGTAGGAGCTGATGTAGGAGCTGATGTAGCTGCTGCTGTAGGAGCTGCTGTAGGAGATGCTGTGGGTGCTGCTGTGGAGCTGCTGTAGGAGCTGCTGTAGTTGCTGCTGTCAGGAGCTGCTGTAGGAGCTGCTGTAGTTGCTGCTGTAGGAGCTGCTGTAGGACTGCTGTAGTTGCTGCTGTAGGAGCTGCTGTAGGAGCTGATGTAGGAGCTGCTGTAGGAGCTGCTGTAGGAGATGCTATAGGAGCTGATGGAAAGGACATGCTGTCTGTAGGTGCTGCTGTAGGAACTGCTGTAGGAGCTGCTGTAGGAGATGCTGTTGAGGAGCTGCTGTAGGAAATGCTGTAGGAGTTGCTGTAGGAGATGCTGTAGGAGTTGCTGTAGGAGATGCTGTGGAGTTGCTGTAGGTGCTGCTGTAGAAGATGCTATGGGTGCTGCTGTAGGAGATGCTGTAGGAGATGCTGTAAAGCTTGCTGTAGTTGCTAATGTAGGAGATGCTGTAGGAGTTGCTGTCTGTAGGAGATGCTGTAAAGATGCTGTAGGTGCTGCTGTAGGAGATGCTGTAGGAGTTGCTGTAGGAGCTGCTGTAGGAGATGCTGTAGGAGATGCTCTAGGTGCTGCTGTAGGAGATGCTGTAGGTGCTGCTGTGGAGCTGCTGTAGGAGCTGCTGTAGAAGATGCTGTATGAGCTGCTGTAGGAGTTGCTGTAGGAGATGCTGAAAGAGATGCTGTAGTAACTGCTGTAGGAGATGTTATAGGTGCTGCTGTCTGTAGGTGCTGCTGTAGAAGATGCTGTAGAAGATGCTGTAGGAGATGCTGTAGGAGATGCTGTAGGAGCTGCTGTAGTTGCTGTAGGATATGCTATAGGTGCTGCTGTAGAAGCTGCTGTAGAAGATGCTGTAGGAGATGCTGTAGGAACTGCTGTAGGTGCTGCTGTAGGAGCTGATGTAGGAGCTGATGTAGCTGCTGCTGTAGGAGCTGCTGTAGGAGATGCTATGGGAGCTGCTGTGGGAGCTGCTGTAGGAGCTGCTGTAGTTGCTGCTGTAGGAGCTGCTGTAGGAGCTGCTGTAGTTGCTGCTGTAGGAGCTGATGTAGGAGCTGCTGTAGTTGCTGCTGTAGGAGCTGCTGTAGGAGCTGATGTAGGAGCTGCTGTAGGAGCTGCTGTAGCAGATGCTATAGGAGCTGATGTAAAAATGCTGTCTGTAGGAGCTGCTGTAGGAACTGCTGTAGGAGATGCTGTATAAGTTGCTGTAGGAGTTGCTGTAGGAGATGCTGTAGGAGTTGCTCTAGGTGCTGCTGTAGGAGATGCTATAGGTGCTGCTGTAGGAGCTGCTGTAGGAGCTGCTGTAGAAGATGCTGAATGAGCTGCTGTAGGAGTTGCTGTAGGAGATGCTGAAAGAGATGCTGTAGTAACTGCTGTAGGAGATGTTATAGGTGCTGCTGTCTGTAGGTGCTGCTGTAGAAGATGCTGTAGAAGATGCTGTAGGAGATGCTGTAGGAGTTGCTGTAGGTGCTGCTGTAGAAGATGCTGTAGGAGTTGCTGTAGGAGATGCTGTAGGTGATGCTGTAGGACATGCTGTAGTAGATGCTCTAGGTGATACTGTAAGTGCTGCTGTAGGAACTGCTGTAGCAGCTGCTATAGGTGCTGCAGTCTGTAGGTGCTGCTGTAGGTGCTGCTGTATGAGGTGCTGTAGGTGCTGCTGTAGGAGCTGCTGTAGGAATTGCTGTCGGAGCTGCTGTAGGTGCTGCTGTAGAAGCTGCAGTAGATGATGCTGTAGGAGATGCTGTAGGACATGTTGTAGGAGCTGCTGTCTGTAGGAGATGCTGTAGCAGCTGCTGTAGGACATGCTGTAGGTGCTGCTGTAGGAGCTGCTGTAGGAGCTGCTGTCGGTAGGAACTGCTGTAGGACATGCTGTCTGTAGGTGCTGCTGTAGGAGCTGCTGTAGGAGCTTCTGTAGGAGATGCTGCTGTAGGAGCTGCTGTAGGAGCTGCTGTAGGAGCTGCTGTAGGAGATGCTGTGGAGCTGCTGTAGGTGCTGCTGTAGGAGATGCTGTAGGAGCTGCTGTAGGAGCTGCTGTGGGAGTTGCTGTAGGTGCTGCTGTAGAAGCTGCTATGGGTGCTGCTGTAGGAGATGCTGTAAAGTTTGCTGTAGTTGCTAATGTAGGAGATGCTGTAGGAGTTGCTGTAGGAGATGCTGTAAAGTTTGCTGTAGGTGCTAATGTAGGAGATGCTGTAGGAGTTGCTGTAGGAGTTGCTGTAGGAGATGCTGTAGGAGATGCTCTAGGTGCTACTGTAGGAGCTGCTGTAGGAGCTGCTGTAGAAGATGCTGTATGAGCTGCTGTAGGAGTTGCTGTAGGAGATGCTGAAAGAGATGCTGTAGTAACTGCTGTAGAAGATGTTATAGGTGCTGCTGTCTGTAGGTGCTGCTGTAGAAGATGCTGTAGAAGATGCTGTAGGAGATGCTGTAGGAGATGCCGTAGGAGCTGCTGTAGTTGCTGTAGGATATGCTATAGGTGCTGCTGTAGAAGCTGCTGTAGAAGATGCTGTAGGGGCTGATGTAGGAGCTGATGTAGCTGCTGCTGTAGGAGCTGCTGTAGGAGATGCTATGGGAGCTGCTGTGGGAGCTGCTGTAGGAGCTGCTGTAGTTGCTGCTGTAGGAGAGCTGCTGTAGGAGTTGCTGTAGGAGCTGCTGTAGGAGTTGATGTAGGAGCTGCTGTAGGAGATGCTGTAGGAGCTGCTGTAGGAGCTGATGTAGGAGCTGCTGTAGGAGCTGCTGTAGCAGATGCTGTAGGAGCTGCTGTAGGAGATGCTGTCTGTAGGTGCTGCTGTAGGAGCTGCTGTGGGAGATGCTGTCTGTAGGAGATGCTGAAAGAGATGCTGTAGAACTGCTGTAGGAGATGTTGTAGGTGCTGCTGTCTGTAGGTGCTGCTGTAGAAGATGCTGTAGAAGATGCTGTAGGAGATGCTGTAGGAGTTGCTGTAGGTGCTGCTGTAGAAGATGCTGTAGGAGTTGCTGTAGGAGTTGCTGTAGGAGATGCTGTAGGTGATGCTGTAGGACATGCTGTAGTAGATGCTGTAGGTGATACTGTAAGTGCTGCTGTAGGAACTGCTGTAGCAGCTGCTATAGGTGCTGCAGTCTGTAGGTGCTGCTGTAGAAGCTGTTGTAGAAGATGCTTTAGGAGGTGCTCTAGGATATGTTGTAGGATCTGCTGTCTGTAGGAGCTGCTGTAGGATCTGCTGTAGGAGCTGCTGTAGGAACTGCTGTAGGAGTTGCTGTAGGAGATGCTGTATGAGTTGCTGTAGGAGTTGCTGTAGTTGCTGCTGTAGGAACTGTTGTCTGTAGGTGTTGCTATAGGAGCTGCTGTGGGAGACGCTGTCTGTAGGTGCTGTTCTAGGAGCTGCTATAGTTGCTGCTGTAGAAGCTGCTGTAGGAGATGGTGTCGGAGTTGCTGTAGGCGATGCTGTAGGAATTGCTCTAGGTGATTCTGTAGGAGATGCTGTAGGTTGCTTCTGTAGGTGATGCTGTAGGAGATGCTGTAGGAGTTGCTGTCTGTAGGTGCTGTTGTAGGAGCTGCTGTAAGAGCTGCTGTAGCTGCTGCTGTGGGAGCTGCTCTAGGAGCTGCTGTAGGAACTGTTGTCTGTAGGTGTTGCTATAGGAGCTGCTGTGGGAGACGCTGTCTGTAGGTGCTGTTCTAGGAGCTGCTGTAGGAGCTGCTGTAGGAGATGCTGTAGGAGTTGCTGTAGGAGAAGCTGTAGGAGGTGCTGTAGGATTTGCTGTAGGAGATGCTGTAGGAGTTGCTCTAGGTGCTTCTGTATGAGATGCTATAGGTGCTGCACTAGGAGATGCTGTAGGACTTGCTGTAGGAGTTGCTGCAGGAGATGCCGTAGGAGTTACTGTAGGTGCTACTGTAGGAGCTGCTTTAGAAGATGCTGTAGAAGCTGCTGTAGGAGCTGCTGTAGAAGATGCTGTAGGAGATGTTGTAGGAGCTGATGTAGGAGTTGCTGTAGGAGATGCTGTAGGAGTTGCTGTAGGTGCTAATGTAGGAGATGCTGTAGGATATGCTGTAAGAGTTGCTGTAGGAGATGCTGTAGGAGTTGCTGTAGGAGTTGCTGTAGGAGCTGCTGTAAGAGTTGCTGTAGAAGCCGCTGTAGGAGATGCTGTAGGAGAAGCTGTATGATCTGCTGTAGGTGCTTCTGTGGGAGCTGGTGAAGGAGTTGCTGTAGGAGCTGATGTAGAAGATGCTGTCTGTAGGTGTTGCTATAGGAGCTGCTGTAGGAGCTGCTGTCTGTAGGTGCTGTTGTAGGAGCTGCTATAGGTGCTGCTGTCTGTAGGTGCTGCTGTAGAAGCTGCTGTAGAAGATGCTGTAGGAGATGTTGTAGGAGCTGCTGTCTGTAGGTGATGTTGTAGGAGCTGCTGTCTGTAGGTGCTGTTGTAGGAGCTGCTGTAGGAGCTGCTGTAGGTGCTGCTGTGGGAGCTGCTGTAGGAACTGTGTAAATCAAATCAAATCAAATGTTATTTGTCACATACACATGGTTAGCAGATGTTAATGCGAGTGTAGCGAAATGCTTGTGCTTCTAGTTCCGACAATGCAGTAATAACCAACAAGTAATCTAACTAACAATTCCAAAACTGTCTTATACACAGTGTAAGGGGATAAAGAATATGTACATAAGGATATATGAATGAGTGATGGTACAGAGCAGCATAGGCAAGATACAGTAGATGGTATCGAGTACAGTATATACATATGAGATGAGTATGTAAACAAAGTGGCATAGTTAAAGTGGCTAGTGATACATGTATTACATAAGGATGCAGTCGATGATATAGAGTACAGTATATACGTATGCATATGAGATGAATAATGTAGGGTAAGTAACATTATATAAGGTAGCATTGTTTAAAGTGGCTAGTGATATATTTACATCATTTCCCATCAATTCCCATTATTAAAGTGGCTGGAGTTGAGTCAGTGTCAGTGTGTTGGCAGCAGCCACTCAATGTTAGTGGTGGCTGTTTAACAGTCTGATGGCCTTGAGATAGAAGCTGTTTTTCAGTCTCTCGGTCCCAGCTTTGATGCACCTGTACTGACCTCGCCTTCTGGATGATAGCGGGGTGAACAGGCAGTGGCTCGGGTGGTTGATGTCCTTGATGATCTTTATGGCCTTCCTGTAACATCGGGTGGTGTAGGTTTCCTGGAGGGCAGGTAGTTTGCCCCCGGTGATGCGTTGTGCAGACCTCACTACCCTCTGGAGAGCCTTACGGTTGAGGGCGGAGCAGTTGCCGTACCAGGCGGTGATACAGCCCGCCAGGATGCTCTCGATTGTGCATCTGTAGAAGTTTGTGAGTGCTTTTGGTGACAAATCGAATTTCTTCAGCCTCCTGAGGTTGAAGAGGCGCTGCTGCGCCTTCTTCACGATGCTGTCTGTGTGAGTGGACCAATTCAGTTTGTCTGTGATGTGTATGCCAAGGAACTGAAAACTTGCTACCCTCTCCACTACTGTTCCATCGATGTGGATAGGGGGGTGTTCCCTCTGCTGTTTCCTGAAGTCCACAATCATCTCCTTAGTTTTGTTGACTTTGAGTGTGAGGTTATTTTCCTGACACCACACTCCGAGGGCCCTCACCTCCTCCCTGTATGCCGTCTCGTCGTTGTTGGTAATCAGGCCTACCACTGTTGTGTCGTCCACAAACTTGATGAATGAGTTGGAGGCGTGCGTGGCCACGCAGTCGTGGGTGAACAGGGAGTACAGGAGAGGGCTCAGAACGCACCCTTGTGGGGCCCCAGTGTTGAGGATCAGCGGGGAAGAGATGTTGTTGCCTACCCTCACCACCTGGGGGCGGCACGTCAGGAAGTCCCGTACCCAGTTGCACAGGGCGGGGTCGAGACCCAGGGTCTCGAGCTTGATGACGAGCTTGGAGGGTACTATGGTGTTGAATGCCGAGCTGTAGTTGATGAACAGCATTCTCACATAGGTATTCCTCTTGTCCAGATGGGTTAGGGCAGTGTGCAGTGTGGTTGAGATTGCATCGTCTGTGGACCTATTTGGGCGGTAAGCAAATTGGAGTGGGTCTAGGGTGTCAGGTAGGGTGGAGGTGATATGGTCCTCGACTAGTCTCTCAAAGCACTTCATGATGACGGAAGTGAGTGCTACGGGGCGGTAGTCGTTTAGCTCAGTTACCTTAGCTTTCTTGGGAACATGAACAATGGTGGCCCTCTTGAAGCATGTGGGAACAGCAGACTGGTATAGGGATTGATTGAATATGTCCGTAAACACACCGGCCAGCTGGTCTGCGCATGCTCTGAGGGCGCGGCTGGGGATGCCGTCTGGGCCTGCAGCCTTGCGAGGGTTAACACGTTTAAATGTCTTACACACCTCGGCTGCAGTGAAGGAGAGACCGCATGTTTTCATTGCAGGCCGTGTCAGTGGCACTGTATTGTCCTCAAAGCGGGCAAAAAAGTTATTTAGTCTGCCTGGGAGCAAGACATCCTGGTCCGTGACTGGGCTGGATTTCTTCCTGTAGTCCGTGATTGACTGTAGACCCTGCCACATGCCTCTTGTGTCTGAGCCGTTGAATTGAGATTCTACTTTGTCTCTGTACTGACGCTTAGCTTGTTTGATAGCCTTGCGGAGGGAATAGCTGCACTGTTTGTATTCGGTCATGTTACCAGACACCTTGCCCTGAAAAAAGCAGTTTTTCGCGCTTTCAGTTTCACGCGAATGCTGCCATCAATCCACGGTTTCTGGTTAGGGAATGTTTTAATCGTTGCTATGGGAACGACATCTTCAACGCACGTTCTAATGAACTCGCACACCGAATCAGCGTATTCTTCAATGTTGTTATCTGACGCAATACGAAACATATCCCAGTCCACGTGATGGAAGCAGTCTTGGAGTGTGGAGTCAGCTTGGTCGGACCAGCGTTGGACAGACCTCAGCGTGGGAGCCTCTTGTTTTAGTTTCTGTCTGTAGGCAGGGATCAACAAAATGGAGTCGTGGTCAGCTTTTCCGAAAGGGGGGCGGGGCAGGGCCTTATATGCGTCGCGGAAGTTAGAGTAACAATGATCCAAGGTCTTTCCACCCCTGGTTGCGCAATCGATATGCTGATAAAATTTAGGGAGTCTTGTTTTCAGATTAGCCTTGTTAAAATCCCCAGCTACAATGAATGCAGCCTCCGGATAAATGGTTTCCAGTTTGCAAAGAGTTAAATAAAGTTCGTTCAGAGCCATCGATGTGTCTGCTTGGGGGGGGATATATACGGCTGTGATTATAATCGAAGAGAATTCTCTTGGTAGATAATGCGGTCTACATTTGATTGTGAGGAATTCTAAATCAGGTGAACAGAAGGATTTGAGTTCCTGTATGTTTCTTTCATCACACCATGTCTCGTTGGCCATAAGGCATACGCCCCCGCCCCTCTTCTTACCAGAAAGATGTTTGTTTCTGTCGGCGTGATGCGCGGAGAAACCCGCTGGCTGCACCGCCTCGGATAGCGTCTCTCCAGTGAGCCATGTTTTCGTGAAGCAAAGAACGTTACAGTCTCTGATGTCCCTCTGGAATGCTACCCTTGCTCGGATTTCATCAACCTTGTTGTCAAGAGACTGGACATTGGCAAGAAGAATGCTAGGAAGTGGTGCACGGTGTGCCCGTCTCCGGAGTCTGACGAGAAGACCGCCTCGTTTCCCTCTTTTTCGGAGTCGTTTTTTTGGGTCGCTGCATGGGATCCACTCCGTTGTCCTGTTTGTAAGGCAGAACACAGGATCCGCGTCGCGAAAAACATATTCTTGGTCGTACTGATGGTGAGTTGACGCTGATCTTATATTCAGTAGTTCTTCTCGACTGTATGTAATGAAACCTAAGATGACCTGGGGTACTAATGTAAGAAATAACACGTAAAAAAAAAAAAATGCATAGTTTCCTAGGAACGCGAAGCGAGGCGGCCATCTCTGTCGGCGCCGGAAGTTCTTATGGAGCTACTGTAGAAGATGCTGTCTGTAGGTGTTGCTATAGGAGCTGCTGTAGGAGCTGCTGTAGGAGATAGTGTCTGGAGGAGCTGCTGAAGGAGCTGCTGTAGGCGAAGCTGTAAAAGTTGCTGAAGGAGATGCTGTAGGAGTTACTGTAGGTGCTACTGTAGGAGCTGCTATGGGAGCTGCTGTAGAAGATGCTGTAGGAGCTGCTGTAGGAGATGCTGTAGGAACTGCTGTAAGAGCTGCTATAGGTGCTGCTGTCTGTAGGTGTTGCTATAGGAGCTGCAGTAGGAGCTGCTGTAGGATCTGCTGTAGGAGAAGCTGTGAAAGTTGCTGTAGGAGTTGCTGTCGGAGCTGCTGTAGAAGCTGTTGTAGAAGATGCTGTATGAGATGCTGTAGGATATGTTGTAGGAGCTGCTGTCTGTAGGAGCTGCTGTATAAGCTGCTGTGGGAGATGCTGTAGGAGCTGCTGTGGGAGATGCTGTATGAGCTGCTGTGGAAGATGCTGTAGGAGATCCTGTAGGATATGCTGTCTGTTTGTGCTGCTCTAGGAGCTGCTATAGGAGCTGCTGTGGAAGATGCTGTCTGTAGGTGCTGCTGTAGGAGCTGCTGTAGGAGCTGCTGTAGGAGTTGCTGTAGGAGATGCTGTAGGAGATGCTGTAGGAGTTACTGTAGTTGCTGCTGTAGGAGATGCGGTAGGACTTGCTGTAGGAGTAGCTGTAGGTGCTGCTGTCGGAGCTGCTATTGGTGCTGCTGTAGAAGCTGCTGTAGGATATTGTGTTGGAGTTGCTGTAGGAGATGCTGTAGGTGTTGCTCTTGGTGCTTCTGTAGGAGATGCTGTAGGAGCTGCTGTAGGTGCTGCTGTCGGAGCTGCTATTGGTGCTGCTGTAGAAGCTGCTGTAGGAGATTGTGTTGGAGTTGCTGTAGGAGATGCTGTAGGTGTTGCTCTCGGTGCTTCTGTAGGAGATGCTGTAGGAGCTGCAGTAGGTGCTGCTGTAGGTGATGCTGTAGGAGATGCTGTAGGAGTTGCTGTAGGAGTTGCTGTAGATGCTTTTGTAGGAGATGCTGTAGGAGTTGCTGTAGGAGATGCTGTAGGAGTTGCTCTTGGTGCTTCTGTTGGAGATGCTATAGGTGCTGCTGTAGAAACTGCTGTTTGAGCTGCTGTAGGAAATGTTGTAGGAGCTGCTGTAGGAGAAGCTGTAGGTGCTGCTGTAGGAGATGCTGTAGAAGATGCTGTAGGAGCTGCTGTAGGAGTTGCTATAGGAGATGCTGTCGTAGTTGCTAATGTAGGAGTTGCTGTAGGTGCTAATGTATGAGATGCTGTAGGAGTTGCTGTAGGAGCTGCTGTAGGAGATGCTGTAGGAGATGCTGTAGGAGATGCTGTTTGAGATGCAGTAGGAGTTGCTGTAGGAGATGCTGTAGGACTTGCTGTAGAACCTACTGTAGGAGCTGCTGTAGGAGCTGCTGTCTGAGGTTCTGTAGGAAATAGAGTTATGGTCCTTTTCCTGACAGGTAACACTGAAACTATTAATGTCAACATTCTTTTATAAATTGCCACCCATGTGTGTGTGTGTGTGTGTGTGTGTTGCATCTCTCCAGTCCTACAGAGATGCTGCTGTAGGAGATGCTGTCTGAAGGTACTGCTGAAGGAGCTGCTGTAGGAGATGCTGTAGGAGTTGCTCTTAGGAGATGCTGTAGACGTTGCTGTAGGAGATGATGTAGGAATTGCTGTAGGAGATGCTTTAGGACTTGATGTAGGAGTTTTGTAGGAGTTGCTGTAGGTGCTGCTGTAGGAGCTGCTGTAGAAGATGCTGTAGGAGCTGCTGTAGGAGCTGCTATAGGTGCTGAAGTCTGTAGGTGCTGCTATAGAAGATGCTGTAGGAGCTGCTGTTGGAGATGCTGTAGGAGGTTCTGTAGGAAATAGAGTTATGGTCATGTTCCTGACAGGTAACACTGAAACTATTAATGTCAACATTATTTTATAAATCACCACATATGTGTGTGTGTGTGTGTGTGTGTGTGTGTGTGTGTGTGTGTGTGTGTGTGTGTGTGTGTGTGTGTGTGTGTGTGTGTGTGTGTGTGTGTGTGTGTGTGTGTGTGTGTGTGTGTGTGTCTCTGTGTGTTATGTCTGAATCATAGTAGTGGATAACGGTCAGTCAGACAGGTGAGAGAGAAACCACCTAGTTTGAATATCACTAAAGGGATTCAAAAACTAAACATCAGTTAACACACACACACACACACAGTTGTTATATTTGAAAGGTCATAACCCTGCAACCCAGGTGTGGTGGGTTTACAGTTTGTGCGTGTGCGTGTGCGCGTGTGTGTGTGTGTGTGTGTGTGTGTGTGTGTGTGACTACAGTTAGAGTGACGCCTCTGTATTATTGTGGTCTCTCTGTAGGCAAATCAGGTAAACACACATCAGGGGGTTCCCCCAACCAACACACATCAGGGGGTTCCCCCAACCAACACAAAGACACATTCATACACCCTACTCTACCATATAGAGCACACCTAGTAACTGGGAGGGGGAGGGAGGGGGACAGACACATTCACACACCCCACTCTACCATATAGAGCACACCTAGTAACTGGGAGGGGAGGATACGTGGGAAGATCAGTCATGCTGTGTGTCTGACAGGTACTGTACAGTACAGGTAGGTAATGGGAAGTTCTGCCAACATTTCTGGAAAGTTTCTCTCTCAGAGCAGCAAATCTGGTTTTTCCACTACACTAAGCAGCCAGCAGTAAAACAACAGGACTATCTGATGACAACAGGACTATCTGATGACAACAGGACTATCTGATGACAACAGGACTATCTGATGACAACAGGACTATCTGATGACAACAGTAAGTCAACAGGACTATCTGATGACAACAGGACTATCTGATGACAGCGGTAAGACAACAGGACTATCTGATGACAACAGGACTATCTGATGACAGCAGTAAGACAACAGGACTATCTGATGACAGCAGTAAGACAACAGGACTATCTGATGACAACAGGACTATCTGATGACAGCAGTAAGACAACAGGACTATCTGATGACAACAGGACTATCTGATGACAGCGGTAAGACAACAGGACTATCTGATGACAACAGGACTATCTGATGACAGCAGCTTGGAAATGCTGAATGACATCTCCAAGACTACTTATTGAGAACAAACCATATTTTGGTCAATTAAAACTATACCTGTTAAAGATTTCCAAAGGCACTGTGTGTGTTTCTAAAGACCTGTTATCACACAGTCACACGGTTCAAGCTGTTTGCTCTGTGCCCGCACACACACACACACACGCAAGAGTACGCCCGCACACACACACACACACACACACAGGCCCCGTACTCCAGATGGTCATGCTATCACACTCAGGGGCAAATCACTGGTCGTATTGTCTCAGCTGCCATGTGCTGTTGGGACTAATGACCGCACCTTAAGAATCTCCCACACTCGAATACACACCTTGATGTTTCTTTCAAACATTGATTTCTTGTTTAGCAAACACACACCTTTATATTACATCTCAGATCAATCAATTTCAATCAAACAACCCCCTATAACCCACAGCTTCACCCCCCTATAACCCACAGCTTCACCCCCTATAACCCACAGCTTCACCCCCTATAAATCACAGCTTCACCCCCTATAAAACCACAGCTTCACCCCCTATAAACCACAGCTTCACCCCCTATAAGCCACAGCTTCACCCCCTATAACCCACAGCTTCACCCCCTATAAACCACAGCTTCATCCCCCTATCATCTCATAGAGCCATGAACACCTCAGAGCCTCATCTCATAGAGCCATGAACACCTCAGAGCCTCATCTCATAGAGCCATGAACACCTCAGAGCCTCATCTCATAGAGCCATGAACACACCTCAGAGCCTCATCTCATAGAGCCATGAACACCTCAGAGCCTCATCTCATAGAGCCATGAACACCTCAGAGCCTCATCTCATAGAGCCATGAACACCTCAGAGCCTCATCTCATAGAGCCATGAACACCTCAGAGCCTCATCTCATAGAGCCATGAACACCTCAGAGCCTCATCTCATAGAGCCATGAACACCTCAGAGCCTCATCTCATAGAGCCATGAACACCTCAGAGCCTCATCTCATAGAGCCATGAACACCTCAGAGCCTAGTCATGTCCTGATAACACACCTGTATGGAGTTGGGTAGTCATGTCCTGATACATACAGTGTAAATCAAGATTGTATGTTGCCAGTTTCTTATATCGCACAAAGTACTTGGATCAAAAGGCAAGAACAATTATTGTATGAGAGAGGACAGGAAGGGACAGTGTTTTATGGGTTAATTCTGTCCTACCTCTCCATATAAACCTACCTGTTCTTACGCCTGTTCCTGGGTTGACAGCATACTGATAAACTGTGATTTATTATATCTGTACGTGTTGTCCATCCTGCTATCAAACACACACCATGACATGACGTAGCAGCCTTGCTTTGTGATGAATAGGAGGTTATAACACTGTCATAACATTGTGCAACAGGTCATAAGGCTGTCACAGGACTGGTCGAGGCCACGGTGGACACATGATGTCGCACTGTCCTCATTTCCCTATGAATTATATTCTGATTAATATTGTTCTATGCCACATTAGTATATATGCACCTCGGCAAAATAATGTGACTCTAGCTTCCTCCGCCTGATGTTCCCTAATCTGATCACAAGGAGAGAGAAGCCGCTGTTTTGTTCCCCAATTCCAGTGAGGATGTTGGATATTGTGTCATTCTGCTTTGTTATTTTGTCCATCCTGTGACGGACTGAGGTTGTCGTTTTGTGGTCATTTCCTACTGTGTGTGTTTTTCAGAACAGAGTTCAGACGGTATATAACAGAGAGGTTCTAGAAAAGGATGTGGAACTGCTAACTCAGCGGACCTCAAACCCGGATCTGAAATCAGCCTCCTCGTGTGTGTGTGTGTGTGTGTACACGCATTGCATTGCATTTATGCATTTGTAGCGCAACACATTAGATATGAATATTGTTTGCAGGTGTGCTCATTATTTAAACAGGTGTCCTTCTTGGACCTCAGCTCACCTGTCCACCTTTAATACAGAGGAATGGTGATACTGAAACTCATGGTGAGAGAGTAGGCTCCGCCTCTCCATTACACCCACCTAAACTGATGGTGAGAAATTTTACATAATGATAGTGACTAGTGAAGAGTCAGAGAGAGAGAGAGAGAGAGAGAGAGAGAGAGAGAGAGAGAGAGGGAGGGAAGAGAGAGAGGGAAGAGAGAGAGAGACAGAGAGAGTATATAAAGGACTGGAGGAGCTTTCACCTGCCCACTCGTTCTGTCTCTCTTCCTCCATCACACCTCTCTCTCTGAAGGATATTACTGCATCAATCTGTCAAACAAACAACTTAAAGGACTCAAACAGGTAGAGATGTCCCTCCATCTCTCATTGAGAGTTTTAATTTTGCTGGCTTTCATTTGATGCACTTTTGCACTGTTAACCTGCTGTTAACCTGCTGTCCACCTGCTGTTAACCTGCTGTTAACCTGCTGTTCTCCTGCTGTTAACCTGCTGTTAACCTGCTGTCCACCTGCTGTCAACCTGCTGTTAACCTGCTGTCCACCTGCTGTTAACCTGCTGTTAACCTGCTGTTCTCCTGCTGTTCTCCTGCTGTTAACCTGCTGTTAACCTGCTGTTAACCTGCTGTTAACCTGCTATCCACCTGCTGTTAACCTGCTGTCCACCTGCTGTCCCCCTGCTGTTAACCTGCTGTCCACCTGCTGTTAACCTGCTGTCCACCTGCTGTTAACCTGCTGTTAACCTGCTATCCACCTGCTGTTAACCTGCTGTCCACCTGCTGTCCCCCTGCTGTCCACCTGCTGTTAACCTGCTGTCCACCTGCTGTCCACCTGCTGTTAACCTGCTGTTAACCTGCTATCCACCTGCTGTCCACCTGCTGTCCACCTGCTGTCAACCTGCTGTCCACCTGCTGTTAACCTGCTGTTAGCCTGCTATCCACCTGCTGTCCACCTGCTGTCCACCTGCTGTTAACCTGCTGTTAACCTGCTGTCAACCTGCTGTTAACCTGCTGTCCACCTGCTGTCCACCTGCTGTCCACCTGCTGTTAACCTGCTGTCCACCTGCTGTTAACCTGCTGTTAACCTGCTGTCCACCTGCTGTTACCCTGCTGTTACCCTGCTGTTAACCTGCTATCCACCTGCTGTTAACCTGCTGTTACCCTGCTGTCCACCTGCTGTTAACCTGCTATCCACCTGCTGTTAACCTGCTGTTAACCTGCTGTCCACCTGCTGTCCACCTGCTGTTAACCTGCTGTCCACCTGCTGTTAACCTGCTGTCCACCTGCTGTTAACCTGCTGTCCACCTGCTGTTAACCTGCTGTCCACCTGCTGTTCTCCTGCTGTTCTCCTGCTGTTCTCCTGCTGTTAACCTGCTGTTAACCTGCTGTCCACCTGCTGTCCACCTGCTGTTAACCTGCTGTCCACCTGCTGTCCACCTGCTGTTAACCTGCTGTCCACCTGCTGTTCTCCTGCTGTTAACCTGCTGTCCACCTGCTGTCCACCTGCTGTTAACCTGCTGTTCTCCTGCTGTTAACCTGCTGTTAACCTGCTGTCCACCTGCTGTCCACCTGCTGTCCACCTGCTGTCCACCTGCTGTTCTCCTGCTGTTAACCTGCTGTCCACCTGCTGTCCACCTGCTGTTCTCCTGCTGTTAACCTGCTGTTCTCCTGCTGTTAACCTGCTGTTCTCCTGCTGTTCTCCTGCTGTTAACCTGCTGTTCTCCTGCTGTTCTCCTGCTGTTAACCTGCTGTCCACCTGCTGTTCTCCTGCTGTTCTCCTGCTGTTAACCTGCTGTCCACCTGCTGTCCACCTGCTGTTCTCCTGCTGTTAACCTGCTGTTCTCCTGCTGTTAACCTGCTGTTCTCCTGCTGTTCTCCTGCTGTTAACCTGCTGTCCACCTGCTGTCCACCTGCTGTTCTCCTGCTGTTAACCTGCTGTTCTCCTGCTGTTAACCTGCTGTTCTCCTGCTGTTAACCTGCTGTCCACCTGCTGTCCACCTGCTGTCCACCTGCTGTCCACCTGCTGTTCTCCTGCTGTTAACCTGCTGTTAACCTGCTACAATGTGAAGTGATATTAATGTTATGTTGATATTTGAATGTCAAACTAAACCATATTATATTTTGTAATTACTCTTTTTGAGTATTTCTGACAAAGGTTTTATTGTGTATCATGTTGAGCAGTTTGTTTCGGTTTTTGGAGTTACATAATTACATAATTACATAATTCTCAAATTGAACTACTGCATGTTCCACTTTCAGTTACTGAACAGTCTCACGTGTGACATGATGTCTGTGCTGTGTCTTTCTCCTGGTATTCTGGTATTTAAAGAATGTGTTTAATGATTTTCAGATAGTGTGTGTCGACATGCTGGTATCCTGGTATTTAAAGGTTGTGTTTAATGATTTTCAGATAGTGTGTGTCGACATGCTGGCTACTCTGGAGACGGTAAGAGAGGGTTTATTTTATACCTCAACAGACTGTGTTTTCTACCGTAAAAAGGGTCAGGGTGGTCTGTTTCTGTGTGTGTGGAAGCTGTGAATCCTTCTTTCACCCTTCTGCCAAAGTCCCAGACAGACTGACGGACTCATAACATCATGTGGTTGACTCCCAGACAGACTGACCGGACTCATAACATCATGTGGTTGATTCCCAGACAGACTGACCGGACTCATAACATCATGTGGTTGATTCCCAGACAGACTGACCGGACTCATAACATCATGTGGTTGACTCCCAGACAGACTGACCGGACTCATAACATCATGTGGTTGATTCCCAGACAGACTGACCGGACTCATAACTTCATGTGGTTGACTCCCAGACAGACTGACACTCATAACATCATGTGGTTGATTCCCAGACAGACTGACCGGACTCATAACATCATGTGGTTGATTCCCAGACAGACTGACCGGACTCATAACATCATGTGGTTGATTCCCAGACAGACTGACGGACTCATAACTTCATTTGGTTGACTCCCAGACAGACTGAACTCATAACATCATGTGGTTGATTCCCAGACAGACTGACCGGACTCATAACATCATGTGGTTGACTCCCAGACTGACTGACCGGACTCATAACATCATGTGGTTGATTCCCAGACAGACTGACCGGACTCATAACTTCATTTGGTTGATTCCCAGACAGACTGACGGACTCATAACTTCATTTGGTTGACTCCCAGACTGACTGACGGACTCATAACATCATGTGGTTGACTCCCAGACTGACTGACGGACTCATAACTTCATTTGGTTGACTCCCAGACTGACTGACGGACTCATAACATCATGTGGTTGACTCCCAGACTGACTGACGGACTCATAACTTCATTTGGTTGACTCCCAGACTGACTCACTCATAACATCATGTGGTTGACTCCCAGACAGACTGACCGGACTCATAACATCATTTGGTTGACTCCCAGACTGACTGACATCATGTGGTTGATTCCCAGACAGACTGACCGGACTCATAACATCATTTGGTTGACTCATGACTGACCGGACTCATAACATCATGTGGTTGACTCCCAGACAGACTGACCGGACTCATAACATCATGTGACCGGTCATAACATCATGTGGTTGATTCCCAGACAGACTGACCGGACTCATAACATCATGTGGTTGATTCCCAGACAGACTGACGGACTCATAACATCATGTGGTTGACTCCCAGACTGACTGACACTCATAACATCATTTGGTTGACTGACTGACTGACGGACTCATAACATCATGTGGTTGATTCCCAGACAGACTGACGGACTCATAACATCATGTGGTTGACTCCCAGACTGACTGACCGGACTCATAACATCATGTGGTTGACTCCCAGACTGACTGACCTCATAACATCATTTGGTTGACTCCCAGACTGACTGACCGGACTCATAACATCATGTGGTTGATTCCCAGACAGACTGACTCCCAGACTGACTGACGGACTCATAACATCATGTGGTTGACTCCCAGACAGACTCATAACATCATTTGGTTGACTCCCAGACAGACTCACTCATAACATCATGTGGTTGACTCCCAGACAGACTGACGGACTCATAACATCATGTGGTTGATCACTGACTGACCGGACTCATAACATCATGTGGTTGACTCCCAGACTGACTGACCGGACTCATAACATCATGTGGTTGATTCCCAGACTGACTGACGGACTCATAACATCATTTGGTTGACTCCCAGACAGACTGACCGGACTCATAACATCATGTGGTTGACTCCCAGACACACAATCAATGTACTGTAGCTATGCAGCTAGAATATTTCAAAATAAGTATTTATTTTCTGTGTCTTTATATTGATGTTGCTGTGAGAGTGACCAACACTTGCATATATTTGCTAGTCAAAGCAGACAGTGGGGTTAAAGGTGTGTGTGTGTGTGTGTGTGTGTGTGTGTGTGTGTGTGTGTGTGTGTGTAGTCAAAGTAGCGAGCAGGCTGTTGTGCGTCTTCAGAACAACAACAAACTGCCAGTTATTAATTACAGTACTCTACTAACAGATTCTGGTCCGTACACAACTATTAAATATATACTACTGTGTATTACTATACAGTAACTACAGATCAGTACTAACAGATTCTGGTCCGTACACAACTATTAAATATATACTACTGTGTATTACTATACAGTAACTACAGATCAGTACTAACAGAACTTTTACAAGAGAGACCAGGTCCTGCGTTTATAAAGTGTCTCAAAGTAGGAATTATCTGATATTGGAAAGGTGTCTCAAAGTAGGAGTTATCTGATATTGGAAAGGTGTCTCAAAGTAGGAGTTATCTGATATTGGAAAGGTGTCTCAAAGTAGGAGTTATCTGATATTGGAAAGGTGTCTTGTCAGTTATAGAATTCAAAAACCAGACAGTGATGTGAGGAAATATCACATGCAGACGTGATCCCCTTCCGATGTGATCCCCTTTCACACGGGATCCCCCTTTCACACGGGATCCCCCTTTCACACGGGATCCCCCTTTCACACGGGATCCCCCTTTCACACGGGATCCCCCTTTCACACCAGATCCCCCTTTCACACCAGATCCCCCTTTCACACCAGATACCCCTTTCACACGGGATCCCCCTTTCACACGGGATCCCACTTCCGATGTGATCCCCCTTTCACATGGGATCCCCCTTCACACGGGATCCCCCTTCCGATGTGATCCCCCTTTCACACGGGATCCCCCTTTCACACGGGATCCCCCTTTCACACAGGATCCCCCTTCCGATGTGATCCCCGTTCAGATGTGATCCCAGTTCAGATGTGATCCCAGTTCAGGTGTGATCCCCGTTCAGATGTGATCCCCGTTCTGATGTGATCCCCGTTCTGATGTGATCCCCGTTCTGATGTGATCCCCGTTCAGATGTGATCCCAGTTCAGATGTGATCCCAGTTCAGATGTGATCCCAGTTCAGATGTGATCCCAGTTCAGATGTGATCCCCGTTCAGATGTGATCCCAGTTCAGATGTGATCCCAGTTCAGATGTGATCCCCGTTCAGATGTGATCCCAGTTCAGATGTGATCCCAGTTCAGATGTGATCACCCTTCTTCATTTTTGTGGGATTCCAGATGTCATTAGAATATGTTGATGGCAGTGATTTGTTACATTCATTGTTACAGTCCATGTTATAGTCCATGTTATAGTCCTTGCTACAGTCATTGTTATAGTCATTGCTACAGTCCATATGTGACAGTCCCAGTCATTGCTACAGTCATTGTTATAGTCATTGCTACAGTCCATGTGGCAGTCCCAGTCCTTGCTACAGTCATTGTTATAGTCATTGCTACAGTCCATGTGACAGTCCCAGTCCTTGCTACAGTCATTGTTATAGTCATTGCTACAGTCCATGTGGCAGTCCCAGTCCTTGCTACAGTCATTGTTATAGTCATTGCTACAGTCCATGTGACAGTCCCAGTCTTTGCTACAGTCATTGTTATAGTCATTGCTACAGTCCATGTGACAGTCCCAGTCCTTGCTACAGTCATTGTTATAGTCATTGCTACAGTCCATGTGACAGTTCCTGTCCTTGCTACAGTAATTGTTATAGTCATTGCTACAGTCCATGTGACAGTCCCAGTCCTTGCTACAGTCATTGTTATAGTCATTGCTACAGTCCATGTGACAGTCCTTGCTACAGTCATTGTTATAGTCATTGCTACAGTCCATGTGACAGTCCTTGCTACAGTCATTGTTATAGTCATTGCTACAGTCCATGTGACAGTCCTTGCTACAGTCATTGTTGTAGTCATTGCTACAGTCCATGTGACAGTCCTTGCTACAGTCATTGTTATAGTCATTGCTACAGTCCATGTGACAGTCCTTGCTACAGTCATTGTTATAGTCATTGCTACGGTCCATGTGACAGTCCTTGTTACAGTCCCAGTCCTTGTTACAGTCCCAGTCCTTGCTACAGTCATTGTTATAGTCATTTCTACAGTCCATGTGACAGTCCTTGTTACAGTCCCAGTCCTTGTTACAGTCCCAGTCCTTGTTACAGTCCCAGTCCTTGCTACAGTCATTGTTATAGTCATTGCTACAGTCCATGTGACAGTCCTTGTTACAGTCCCAGTCCTTGTTACAGTCCCAGTCCTTGTTACAGTCCCAGTCCTTGTTACAGTCCCAGTCCTTGTTACAGTCCCAGTCCTTGTTACAGTCCCAGACCTCGTTACAGTCCCAGTCCTTGTTACAGTCCCAGTCCTTGTTACAGTCCCAGTCCTTGTTACAGTCCCAGTCCTTGTTACAGTCCCAGTCCTTGTTACAAAGTTATATTCTAGTGATTTTGTGCTTAGTATGTTTGAGCTTGAAGGTGTTTATATACACTCAGTTTATAACATATTAGGGTTAGGGTGAGGGTGAGGGTTAGGGTGAGGGTGAGAAACATTAGGACATGGACTGACCAGGTGAATCCAGGTGAGGGTTAGGGTAAGGGTGAGGGTGAGGGTGAGGGTTAGGGTGAGGGTGAGGGTTAGGGTGAGAAACATTAGGACATGGACTGACCAGGTGAATCCAGGTGAGGGTGAGGGTGAGGGTTAGGGTGAGGGTTAGGGTGAGGGTGAGGGTTAGGGTGAGAAACATTAGGACATGGACTGACCAGGTGAATCCAGGTGAGGGTTAGGGTGAGGGTTAGGGGGTGAGGGTTAGGGTGAGGGTTAGGGTGAGAAACATTAGGACATGGACTGACCAGGTGAATCCAGGTGAGGGTGAGGGTGAGGGTTAGGGTGAGAAACATTAGGACATGGACTGACCAGGTGAATCCAGGTGAGGGTTAGGGTGAGGGTGAGGGTGAGAAACATTAGGACATGGACTGACCAGGTGAATCCAGGTGGGGGTTGGGGTTAGGGTTAGGGTGAGGGTTAGGGTGAGGGTGAAGGTTAGGGTGAGGGTGAGGGTGAGGGTTAGGGTGAGGGTTAGGGTGAAGGTTAGGGTGAGGGTTAGGGTTAGGGTGAGGGTGAGGGTGAGGGTTAGGGTGAGGGTTAGGGTGAGGGTTAGGGTTAGGGTGAGGATGAGGCTGAGAGTTAGGGTGAGGGTGAGGGTTAGGGTGAGGGTGAGGGTGAAGGTTAGGGTGAGGGTGAGGGTTAGGGTGAGAAACATTAGGACATGGACTGACCAGGTGAATCCAGGTGGGGGTTAGGGTTAGGGTGAGGGTTAGGGTGAGGGTGAGGGTGAAGGTTAGGGTGAGGGTGAAGGTTAGGGTGAAGGTTAGGGTGAGGGTGAAGGTTAGGGTGAAGGTTAGGGTGAAGGTTAGGGTTAGGGTGAGGGTGAGGGTTAGGATGAGGGTTAGGGTGAGGGTGAGGGTGAGGGTGAAGGTTAGGGTGAAGGTTAGGGTGAGGGTTAGGGTTAGGGTGAGGATGAGGCTGAGAGTTAGGGTGAGGGTTAGGGTGAGGGTGAAGGTTAGGGTGAGGGTGAGGGTTAGGGTGAGGGTTAGGGTGAGTGTGAGGATTTGGGTGAGGGTTAGGGTGAGGGTTAGGGTTAGAGGGTTAGGGAGGGTGGGTGAGGGTGAGGGTTAGGGTGAGGGTGAGTGAGGGTGAGGGTTAGGGTGAGGGTTAGGGTGAGGGAGGGTGAGGGTTAGGGAGGGTGAGGGTTAGGGAGAGTGAGGGTGAGGGTTAAGGTTAGGGTGAGGGTTAGGGTGAGGATGAGGGTTAGGGTGAGGGTTAGGGTTAGAAACATTAGGACATGGACTGACCAGGTGAATCCAGGTGAGGGTGAGGGTTAGGGTGAGGGTGAGGGTTAGGGTGAGGGTTAGGGTTAGAGGGTTAGGGAGGGTGAGTGAGGGTGAGGGTTAGGGTGAGGGTGAGTGAGGGTGAGGGTTAGGGTGAGGGTTAGGGTGAGGGAGGGTGAGGGTTAGGGAGGGTGAGGGTTAGGGAGAGTGAGGGTTAAGGTTAGGGTGAGGGTTAGGGTGAGGATGAGGGTTAGGGTGAGGGTTAGGGTTAGAAACATTAGGACATGGACTGACCAGGTGAATCCAGGTGAGGGTTAGGGTGAGGGTTAGGGTGAGGGTGAGGGTGAGGGTTAGGGGTTAGGGTTAGAAATATTAGGACATCGACTGACCAGGTGAATCCACGTGAGGGTCAGGGTGAGGGTGAGGGTTAGGGTAAAGGTTAGGGTGAAGGTTAGGGTGAGAAACATTAGGACATGGAGTGACCAGGTGAATCCAGGTGACGGTGAGGGTTAGGGTGAGGGTGAGGGTTAGGGTTAGAAACATTAGGACATGGACTGACCAGGTGAATCCAGGTGAGGGTTAGGGTGAGGGTTAGGGTGAGGGTGAGGGTTAGGGGTTAGGGTTAGAAATATTAGGACATCGACTGACCAGGTGAATCCAGGTGAGGGTCAGGGTGAGGGTGAGGGTTAGGGTAAAGGTTAGGGTGAAGGTTAGGGTGAGAAACATTAGGACATGGAGTGACCAGGTGAATCCAGGTGACGGTGAGGGTTAGGGTGAGGGTGAGGGTTAGGGTTAGAAACATTAGGACATGGACTGACCAGGTGAATCCAGGTGAGGGTTACGGTGAGGGTGAGGGTTAGGGTGAGGGTGAGGATTAGGGTGAGGGTTAGGGTGAGGGTTAGGGTGAAGGTGAGAGTGAGGGTGAGGGTTAGGGTTAGGGAGGGTGAGGGTTAGGGTTAGGGTTAGGGAGAGTGAGGGGGAGGGTTAGGGTGAGGGAGAGTGAGGGTTAGGGTGAGAGTTAGGGTGAGGGTTAGGGTTAGAAACATTAGGACATGGACTGACCAGGTGAATCCAGGTTAGGGTTAGGGTGAGCGTTAGGGTGAGGGTGAGGATGAGAGGGTTAGGGTTAGGGTTAGAGGGTGAGGGTTAGGGTTAGAAACATTAGGACATGGACTGACCAGGTGAATCCAGGTTAGGGTTAGGGTGAGCGTTAGGGTGAGGGTGAGGATGAGAGGGTTAGGGTTAGGGATAGAGGGTGAGGGTTAGGGTGAGGGTGAGAAACATTAGGACATCGACTGACCAGGTGAATCCAGGTGAGGGTTAGGGTTAGGGTGAGGGTGAGAAACATTAGGACATCGACTGACCAGGTGAATCCAGGTGAGGGTTAGGGTTAGGGTGAGGGTGAGAAACATTAGGACATCGACTGACCAGGTGAATCCAGGTGAGGGTTAGGGTGAGGGTGAGAAACATTAGGACATCGACTGACCAGGTGAATCCAGGTGAAAGCTTTCATCCCTTATTGATGTCACTTATTAAATCCACTTCGATCAGTGTAGATGAAGGGGAGGAGACAGGCTGAAGAAGGATTATTAAGAATTGAGAGAATTGAGACATGGATTGTGTATGTGTGCCATTCAGAGGGTGAATGGGAAAGACTAAATATTTCAGTTCCTTTGAATGGGGTACGGTACTAGGTGCCCAGGGGCACTGGTTTCAGTCTGTCAAGAACTGCAGCTCTGGTGGGTTTGGTGGGTCACACTCAACAGTTTCATGTATGTACCTAGAATGTTACACCACCCAAAGGACATCCAGCCAACTTGACACAACTGTGGGAAGCATTGGAGTCACCTTGAATGCTTTCAACACCTTGTAGAGTCCATGACCCGACGAATTGAAGCTGTTCTGAGGGCAAAAGGGGGTGCAACTCAATATTATATATATATAGACAGTACATATACACTGACCGTGCTGTCTCCTCCAGATGGGTTATATCCCAGGCTGGCCCGGTCCTGCCCAGACCCCGGTAGAGGTGGACCTGGACGTCATAGAGGAATATCTACAGGAACACTCCCTGGACGTCCGACACACACCTCCTACGCCTCCTGCCACGCCCGCTCAGCAAACACACACACACTCACACCAACACCAGGAGACCAGCGTCATAGGTGAGCGTGTGTGTGTTTATTGATTGATTGAGTGGTCGATTGATTTAATTGATCGACTGATTGATTTATACATTTGTTTATTCTCTTATTGATTGATTAATAAACTGATTGCCTGATTGATTGGTTGATTGGTTGACTACCTGATTGCCTGATTGATTGGTTGTTTGGTTGATTACCTGATTGCCTGATTGATTGGTTGATTACCTGATTACCTGATTGCCTGATTGATTCATTTGTTGACGTATTGATGTATTGTCTCTTCAGAGAACAGCTGGTCTGGTCAGTATGCCTACCAGTGGCATTATGACTATAGTTCTCCTAATAAGGAATATGAAAAACAGGCTCCGCCCACAGAATGGCCTCGTCTTCATGGCAACCACTGGGTGAGTACAATGAACACACCCTCTCACACAACATGCATACTGTAGGGGCCGTAATGCAGAAGTCTTCACAATATTATTATTTATGTATATTTGCACATTTGTATAATTTTAATATTTAGGCCATTCCACAATAGACATTTGTTTAATGTTAATATTTAGGCCATTCCACTATAGATATTTGTATAGGAAAAGCCCCTGTTCGTTCTCTCCATTAGTTTAGCATGTGTGACATCATATGCCTGACATTATTGCTATGCTCATTAGGCAAGAAGAAGTGGATGGACTGTTCAGTTCATTTCCTTTGTAAACTGTTGATTGCTATAAAAAGGTCAAAGGGAGAAGGTTTTAAATGGTTTTATTGGTGTCAGATTCACTGCTTTTAACACTGACTCCTGTGGTGACTACTGAGATGGCTGCTCTACTACACAATACAACAGGGCTACTACACATTTACTACACACCTACAACACTCAACAGGGCTACTACACATTTACTACACACCTACAACACTCAACAGGGCTACTACATGTTTACTACACACCTACAACACTCAACATGACTACTACACGTTTACTACACACCTACAACACTCAACATGACTACTACACACAGACAACCCTCAACATGACTACTACACACATACAACCCTCAACATGACTACTACACACATACAACCCTCAACATGACTACTACACGTTTACTACACACATACTAGACAGTACTACACATTAATAAGGAAAGAGATTGAATGTAATAATGTAAGTCAGACTGATATTTAAACTGTCTGACTGAGGGGATGTGTGTTTCAGGAGCACAGCACCTATTCCAGTGAGACAACTCCCTGCAGTGAGTCTGACTCCTCCAGCTCCCTCTGTCTAGACTACCCTCCATCCTCTCCCTCCGACGCTCTCTCCTGCCCCCCTGCTGAGAGGAGAGGCAGGAAGACGAGCGAAATACTGCCCCTCACATCACACTCAGGTAACAACACTACACACACCAACAGCACTACACACACCCACACCACTACACACACACCACTACACACACCCACCCACACCACACCACTACACACCCACACCACTACATACACCCACAACACTACACCACTACACACCACACCACTACACACACACACACCCACACCGCGACAAACACCCACACCGCGACAAACACCCACACCACTACACACACCCACACCACTACACACACCCACACCACTACATACACCAACAGCACTACAAACACCCACACCACTACACACACTAACACCACTACACACCCACACCACTACACACACTATCATCACTACACACACCCACACCCACACCACTACATACACCAACAGCACTACAAACACCCACACCACTACATACACCCACAGCACTACCCACACCCACACCACTAAACACACCCACACCACTACCCACACCAACAGCACTACCCACACCAACAGCACTACCCACACCCACACCACTACACAATACCACACCACTACACACTACCACAAACACACACCCACACACTATCACACCACTACACACTATCACACCACAACACATTATCACACCACTACACGCTATCACACCACTACACGCTATCACACCGGCAAACACCTACCCACACCACTTCACACTACCACACACACCCACACCACTACACACTACACACTACCACACCACTACACACACCCACACCACTACACACACCCACACCACAACATGCTATCACACCACTACACGCTATCACACCACTTCACACTACCACACCACTACACACACCCACACCACTACACACACCCACACCACACCACTACACACACACACCCACACCACACACCCACACCACTACACACACCCACACCACTACACACCCACACCACTACACACCCACACCACTCCACACACCACTATACACACCCACACCACTGTACACAATACCACACCATTACACACGACCACAACACTACACACTACCACACCACTACACATACCCACATCACTACACACTACATACACCCACACCACTACACACTACCACTACACACTACCACACCACACCACTACACACACCCATACAACACCACTACACACTACATACACACACCACTACATACACCCATACCACTACACACTACCACACCACTACACACACCCACACCAATACATACTACCATAGCACTACATACACCCACACGACTACACACACCCACACCACTACACACTACCACACCACTACACACTACCACTACATACACACCCATACCACTACAACACCCCTACACACTACCACTACATACACACATACCACTACACTACCACACTGCAATACACACTACCACACCACCACACCACTACACACACCCACACCAATACACACTACCACACCATTACACACTACCACACCACTACACAATACCACACCACTACACACACCCACACCAATGCACACTACCACACCATTACACACTACCACACCACTACACACTACCACACCAATGCACACTACCACACCACTACACACACCCACACCAATACACACTACCACACCACTACACACTACCACACCACTACACAATACCACACCACTACACACTACCACACCACTACACACACCCACACCAATACACACTACCACACCACTACACACTACCACACCACTACACAATACCACACCACTACACACACCCACACCACCACACACTACCACACCACTACCACACCACTACACACTACCACACAACTACACACTACCTCACCACTACACACTTCCACACCACTACACACACCACTACACACTACCTCACCACTACCACACCACACACCCACACCAGTACACACTACCACACGATTACACACTACCACACCACTACCACGCCACTACAGACTACCACAGCACTACACAGACAAACACCTACCAACACCACTACACCACAAACACACACCCACACCCCTACACACTATCACACCACTACACACTACCACACAACGACACACTACCACACCGCTACACACACCACTACACACTACCACTACACACACACCCACACCACTACACACACCCACACCACCACCACACCACTACACACACCCACACCACTACACACACCACTACACACACCAGTACACAGTACCACACCACTACACACTGGCAAACACCTACCCACACCACTACACACACCCACAACACTATACACTACCACACCACTACACACTACCACACCACTACACACTGACAACCACTTACCCACACCACTACACACACCCACAACACTATACACTACCACACCACTACACACTGACAAACACCCACATCACTACACACTACCACACTGACAAACACTTACCCACACCACTACACACTGACAAACACCTACCCACAACACTACACACCACCACATCACTACACACTACCACACCACTACATACACCCATACCACAACACACTACCACACCACTACAACCACCCACACCATTACACACCCACACCATTACACACCAACAAACACACACCCACACCACTACACATTATCACACCACTACACACTACCACACCACTACAACCACCCACACCATTACACACCCACACCATTACACACCAACAAACACCTACCCACACCACTACACCACAAACACACACCCACACCCCTACACACTATCACACCACTACACACAACTACACACTACCACACCGCTACACACACCACTACACACTACCACTACACACACACCCACACTACACACACCCACACCACTACACACACCCACACCACTACACACACCAGTACACAGTACCACACCACTACACACTGGCAAACACCTACCCACACCACTACACACACCCACAACACTATACACTACCACACCACTACACACTACCACACCACTACACACTGACAACCACTTACCCACATCACTACACACTACCACACCACTACATACACCCATACCACAACACACTACCACCACCCACACCATTACACACCAACAAACACACACCCACACCACAACCCACACTGACACCACAGCACACGCTGACACCACAGCACACGCTGACACCACAGCACACGCTGACACCACAGCACACGCTGACACCACAGCACACGCTGACACCACAGCACACGCTGACACCACCACATCACAGCCTTACCAGTGACCCCTGTCTCACTCTTCTATCAGACCCACGTCCCATCCAGCCACCCACACACACTACCACACTGACAAACACTTACACACACCAACCTTAATAATGAATAAACACTAATAAATAACAATATACTTACTTCCTGTATCCCACCTTTTGCCCCGACAGGAAAGAAGAAGGAGCGTCTGTTCCACTTTCTGTTTGAGATGCTACAGACCCCCTCCATGCGGAGCTGCATCTGGTGGGTACAGTCCTGCTCCGGCACCTTCCAGTTCTCCTCCCAGAACAAGGAACGTCTGGCCCAGCTGTGGGGCCGAAGGAAGGGAAATCGCAAGACCATGACATACCAGAAGATGGCTCGAGCACTCAGAAACTACAGCAGAACAGGAGAGATCTGTAAGGTGAAGAGGAAGCTCACGTACCAGTTTAGTGAGGGAACACTGAGGGGGCTGCAGGGAGCGTGTTAGGGAGAGTGAGAAGGAGGAACATATGCTAGCACAGTTACCTGGCAGGGCACAAAGATAAATACTGAGTATTTGTAAGATGAGGAAGTAGAAGAGGAGGAGGAGCAGGGGGAGGAGGAAGAGGAGGAGAAGCAGGAGGAGGAAGAGGAGGAGAAGGAAGAGTATGAAGAGGGGGAGGAGGAGGAAGAAGAGCAGGAGCAGGAAGAGGAGGGTGAGGAGCAACATCACCCTAACCCCTAACTCTTCTGTCTTCAACAGGTAGACACCATGTAGAAGCTAGGAAAAGGGTCTTCGACATGTAGAAGCTAGGTAAAGGGCCTTCAACATGTAGAAGCTAGGGAAAGGGCCTTCAACATGTAGAAGCTAGGGAAAGGGCCTTCAACATGTAGAAGCTATGGAAAGGGCCTTCAACATGTAGAAGCTAGGAAAAGGGCCTTCAACATGTAGAAACTATGGAAAGGGCCTTCAACATGTAGAAGCTATGGAAAGGGCCTTCAAAATGTAGACACCATGTAGAAGCTAGTGAAAGGGCCTTCAACATGTAGAAGCTAGGGAAAGGGCCTTCAACATGTAGAAGCTAGGTAAAGGGCCTTCAACATGTAGAAGCTAGGGAAAGGGCCTTCAACATGTAGAAGCTAGGGAAAGGGCCTTCAACATGTAGAAGCTAGGTAAAAGGGCCTTCAACATGTAGAAGCTAGGAAAAGGGCCTTCAACATGTAGAAACTATGGAAAGGGCCTTCAACATGTAGAAGCTATGGAAAGGGCCTTCAAAATGTAGACACCATGTAGAAGCTAGTGAAAGGGCCTTCAACATGTAGAAGCTAGGGAAAGGGCCTTCAACATGTAGAAGCTAGGGAAAGGGCCTTCAACATGTAGAAGCTAGGGAAAGGGCCTTCAACATGTAGAAGCTAGGGAAAGGGCCTTCAACATGTAGAAGCTAGGGAAAGGGCCTTCAACATGTAGAAGTTAGGTAAAGGGCCTTCAACATGTAGAAGCTAGGGAAGGGGCCTTCAACATGTAGAAGCTAGGAAAAGGGCCTTCAACATGTAGAAGCTAGGAAAAGGGCCTTCAACATGTAGAAACTATGGAAAGGGCCTTCAACATGTAGAAGCTAGGGAAAGGGCCTTCAAAATGTAGAAGCTATGGAAAGGGCCTTCAAAATGTAGACACCATGTAGAAGCTAGGGAAAGGGCCTTCAACATGTAGAAGCTAGGGAAAGGGCCTTCAACATGTAGAAGCTAGGGAAAGGGCCTTCAACGTGTAGAAACTAGGTAAAGGGCCTTCAACATGTAGAAACTAGGGAAAGGGCCTTCAACATGTAGAAGCTAGGGAAAGGGCCTTCAACATGTAGAAGCTAGGGAAAGGGCCTTCAACATGTAGAAGCTAGGGAAAGGGCCTTCAACATGTAGAAGCTAGGGAAAGGGCCTTCAACATGTAGAAGCTAGGGAAAGGGCCTTCAACATGTAGAAGCTAGGGAAAGGGCCTTCAACATGTAGAAACTAGGGAAAGGGCCTTCAACATGTAGAAGCTAGGGAAAGGGCCTTCAACATGTAGAAGCTAGGGAAAGGGCCTTCAACATGTAGAAGCTAGGGAAAGGGCCTTCAACATGTTGAAGCTAGGGAAGGGCCTTCAACATGTAGAAACTAGGGAAAGGGCCTTCAACATGTAGAAGCTAGGGAAAGGGCCTTCAACATGTAGAAGCTAGGGAAAGGGCCTTCAACATGTAGAAGCTAGGGAAAGGGCCTTCAACATGTAGAAGCTAGGGAAAGGGCCTTCAACATGTAGAAGCTAGGGAAAGGGCCTTCAACATGTAGAAGCTAGGGAAAGGGCCTTCAACATGTAGAAACTAGGGAAAGGGCCTTCAACATGTAGAAGCTAGGGAAAGGGCCTTCAACATGTAGAAGCTAGGAAAAGGGCCTTCAACATGTTGAAGCAAGGGAAAGAGCCTTCAACATGTTGAAGCTAGGGAAATGGTATTCAGGGGCTACAGAAGGGACAAGCCTTTGAACATTGACTTTGAACATTATTTGTAAATCTGAGGATTGTCATTAAATGAAAACTACTTCATAAGTAGAGTTTGAATGAATCTCAAACGGCACTGATTATTTTGTACACCTAATGAAGAAAATGTTGGAGCGGATGATATTTTTATACACTTTCTTTTTGTTTTAAATGTAGTCTTTAATCGTGTGTGTTGATAAACCGGTTTAGAGAAGATCCATGTGTTTGGAAATGACGTTTTATACCATTGGTCTTTTGTCCTATGATTTTAATCAAATGTCTGGTATCTGCCTTCATACTGTGATGGTGTTGGCCCAGCGTCGTCCGGGTTTGACCGGTCTAGGCCGTCATTGTAAATAAGAATTTGTTCTTAACTGACTTGCCTAGTTAAATAAAGGTTACATTAAAAAAACAAATGCTGGAGAGAGAAGTGATTCATATACACACTGCACATAGATATACCCCCACACAGTTCCCACGGGCTGTATGCAAAGCAACCAGGCAGACCAACAGTCTGGCTAATGAATAACAGCACCAGAGTAACTCAACACCACCAAAACACCACTGGGCTCTGCCGAGGGGAGGACGGCTCATAATAATGTCTGGAACAGAGTCAATGGAATGGAATCAACCACATGAACACCACCTGTTTGTGTTTTGATACCATTCCATGGACTCCGTTCCATCCATTATGATGAGCCGCCCTCCCCTCACCAGCCTCCACTGTTACATACACACACCTACTCACTCACAAATAGGGGAGAAAGAGAAGGTTGTTGTTAGATTAGATACGCTTGCGCTCTTGTTCAGTGTTATCAATAATATAATTTTATATCTGTAAGTCTTCATGCAAATGAAGGAAGTAACCAGGCTACACAGTGAACGGATTATGTTATATTTAAATAGCTTTCAACTTGACTCTCATATTCAAACGCTCACCACACATACAATTCCAGTAGGAGCCACAGCGGGGCGCTATTTCCACACCCACTCTTTGCGTTTTATGGCGCCGCCTTGTGTACTAAGCCGGTAATACCGTAGATCCCAGTATGAGAGAAGGATGGTATGATGATATGAACATCTGGATACAGCTCAATGTCAAAGTGGAATTATGTAAAAACAAAAAAAACAAAAAAAACAAAAAAATTACTGATGTAGTTTTTTTGTAAATGGTCAAAACATCAGTAGCCAAAACATCATTATAAAGCACCAAGTGTGCTTGATAAAAAGTGAAAACCAGCATAAAAAGCAATAATGGCATTATAGTGAATAGGTGTCAATATGACAGCAGTCAAAAATAGTCCATTTATATGTTGGATAGCATGCCGAATTAGTCTGATTCTTTGTCATCAAAACTGAGGTAACCCATGATCTCTCTGAAGTGATCCTGTGATGTGGTTTCTCTAAAGAAGAGTAACCCATACATGTCTGAGCAGAAAGTCTCCTTAGACACTCGCTCTCCACCGAATGCTCCACAGACTTACAGGATTGAAATGAACGTTTCCAGCTCATCAACAGACAGATCCCAGGCAGTGTCTCCTGGGTCCCTGTGTGTCCCAGTACAGTCCCTGATCCCAGGCAGTGTCTCCTGGGTCCCTGTGTGTCCCAGTACAGTCCCTGATCCCAGGCAGTGTCTCCTGGGTCCCTGTGTGTCCCAGTACAGTCCCTGATCCCAGGCAGTGTCTCCTGGGTCCCTGTGTGTCCCAGTACAGTCCCTGATCCCAGGCAGTGTCTCCTGGGTCCCTGTGTGTCTCAGTCCCAGTACAGTCCCTGATCCCAGGCAGTGTCTCCTGGGTCCCTGTGTGTCCCAGTACAGTCCCTGATCCCAGGCAGTGTCTCCTGGGTCCCTGTGTGTCCCAATACAGTCCCTGATCCCAGGCAGTGTCTCCTGGGTCCCTGTGTGTCCCAGTACAGTCCCTGATCCCAGGCAGTGTCTCCTGGGTCCCTGTGTGTCCCAGTACAGTCCCTGATCCCAGGCAGTGTCTCCTGGGTCCCTGTGTGTCCCAGTCCCAGTACAGTCCCTGATCCCAGGCAGTGTCTCCTGGGTCCCTGTGTGTCCCAGTACAGTCCCTGATCCCAGGCAGTGTCTCCTGGGTCCCTGTGTGTCCCAGTACAGTCCCTGATCCCAGGCAGTGTCTCCTGGGTCCCTGTGTGTCCCAGTACAGTCCCTGATCCCAGGCAGTGTCTCCTGGGTCCCTGTGTGTCCCAGTACAGTCCCTGATCCCAGGCAGTGTCTCCTGGGTCCCTGTGTGTCTCAGTCCCAGTACAGTCCCTGATCCCAGGCAGTGTCTCCTGGGTCCCTGTGTGTCCCAGTACAGTCCCTGATCCCAGGCAGTGTCTCCTGGGTCCCTGTGTGTCCCAATACAGTCCCTGATCCCAGGCAGTGTCTCCTGGGTCCCTGTGTGTCCCAGTACAGTCCCTGATCCCAGGCAGTGTCTCCTGGGTCCCTGTGTGTCCCAGTACAGTCCCTGATCCCAGGCAGTGTCTCCTGGGTCCCTAGGTTTCCCAGTACAGTCCCTGATCCCAGACAGTGTCTCCTGGCTCCCTGTGTGTCTCAGTCCCAGTACAGTCCCTGATCCCAGGCAGTGTCTCCTGGGTCCCTGTGTGTCTCAGCCCCAGTACAGTCCCTGATCCCAGGCAGTGTCTCCTGGCTCCCTGTGTGTCTCAGCCCCAGTACAGTCCCTGATCCCAGGCAGTGTCTCCTGGCTCCCTGTGTGTCTCAGTCCCAGTACAGTCCCTGATCCCAGGCAGTGTCTCCTGGGTCCCTGTGTGTCTCAGTCCCAGTACAGTCCTTGATCCCAGGCAGTGTCTCCTGGCTCCCTGTGTGTCTCAGTCCCTGATCCCAGGCAGTGTCTCTTGGCTCCCTGTGTGTCCCAGTACAGTCCCAGATCCCAGGCAGTGTCTCCTGGCTCCCTGTGTGTCTCAGCCCCTGATCCCAGGCAGTGTATCCTGGCTCCCTGTGTGTCCCAGTACAGTCCCAGATCCCAGGCAGTGTCTCCTGGCTCCCTGTGTGTCTCAGTCCCTGATCCCAGGCAGTGTCTCCTGGCTCCCTGTGTGTCCCAGTACAGTCCCAGATCCCAGGCAGTGTCTCCTGGCTCCCTGTGTGTCTCAGCCCCTGATCCCAGGCAGTGTCTCCTGGGTCCCTGTGTGTCCCAGTACAGTCCCTGATCCCAGGCAGTGTCTCCTGGGTCCCTGTGTGTCCCAGTACAGTCCCTGATCCCAGGCAGTGTCTCCTGGGTCCCTAGGTGTCCCAGTACAGTCTCTGATCCCAGACAGTGTCTCCTGGCTCCCTGTGTGTCTCAGTCCCAGTACAGTCCCTGATCCCAGGCAGTGTCTCCTGGGTCCCTGTGTGTCTCAGCCCCAGTACAGTCCCTGATCCCAGGCAGTGTCTCCTGGCTCCCTGTGTGTCTCAGCCCCAGTACAGTCCCCGATCCCAGGCAGTGTCTCCTGGCTCCCTGTGTGTCTCAGTCCCAGTACAGTCCCTGATCCCAGGCAGTGTCTCCTGGGTCCCTGTGTGTCTCAGTCCCAGTACAGTCCTTGATCCCAGGCAGTGTCTCCTGGCTCCCTGTGTGTCTCAGTCCCTGATCCCAGGCAGTGTCTCTTGGCTCCCTGTGTGTCCCAGTACAGTCCCAGATCCCAGGCAGTGTCTCCTGGCTCCCTGTGTGTCTCAGCCCCTGATCCCAGGCAGTGTATCCTGGCTCCCTGTGTGTTCCAGTACAGTCCCAGATCCCAGGCAGTGTCTCCTGGCTCCCTGTGTGTCTCAGTCCCTGATCCCAGGCAGTGTCTCCTGGCTCCCTGTATGTCCCAGTACAGTCCCAGATCCCAGGCAGTGTCTCCTGGCTCCCTGTGTGTCTCAGCCCCAGTACAGTCATTGAAATGCTGTAGCATGACCATGTCACATAAACAATGAAAGCTGGTGAGTGTTGCTGATGTAGATGTTTTCTTCAGTGATGCCACTTGTGCTGAGAGTCTGCCGATAGCAACGTCGCCGACTTGTTCTGTCTGCCCATAGCAACGTCTCCGACTTGTTCTGTCTGCCCATAACAACGTCGCCGACTTGTTCTGTCTGCCCATAACAACGTCGCCGACTTGTTCTGTCTGCCCATAGCAACGTCTCCGACTTGTTCTGTCAGCCCATAATAATGTCTCCAACTTGTTCTGTCTGCCCATAGCAACGTCTCCGACTTGTTCTGTCTGCCCATAACAACGTCGCCGACTTGTTCTGTCTGCCCATAACAACGTCGCCGACTTGTTCTGTCTGCCCATAGCAACGTCTCCGACTTGTTCTGTCTGCCCATAACAACGTCGCCGACTTGTTCTGTCTGCCCATAGCAAGGTCTCCGACTTGTTCTGTCAGCCCATAGCAACATCACCGACTTGTTCTGTCAGCCCATAGCAACATCACCGACTTGTTCTGTCAGCCCATAGCAACATCACCGACTTGTTCTGTCTGCCCATAATAATGTCTCCAACTTGTTCTGTCAGCCCATAGAAACGTCTCAGACTTGGTCTGTCTGCCCATAGCAACGTCTCAGACTTGTTCTGTCTGCCCATAGCAACGTCTCAGACTTGTTCTGTCTGCCCATAGCAACGTCTCAGACTTGTTCTGTCTGCCCATAGCAACGTCTCAGACTTGTTCTGTCTGCCCATAGCAACGTCTCAGACTTGTTCTGTCTGCCCATAGCAACGTCTCAGACTTGTTCTGTCTGCCCATAGCAACGTCTCAGACTTGTTCTGTCAGCCCATAGCAACGTCTCAGACTTGTTCTGTCTGCCCATAGCAACGTCTCAGACTTGTTCTGTCTGCCCATAGCAACGTCAACAACTTGTTTTTTATTTCTTCACTACAATGTAGAAAATAGTGAGAAAATAAATAAAATCCCTTTAATGAGTAGATGTGTCCAAACTTTGACTGGTACTGTATGTGAAATGTATGACCAAAGGGGTTTGACGTTAAACTAAGTACAGGGCTTTCATCAACGTTCGTGTTTCTGTAGGTTGGGGGCTTTCATCAAGGTGTTTCTATAGGTTGGGGGCTTTCATCAAGGTTAGTGTTTCTGTAGGTTGGGGGCTTTCATCAAGGTGTTTCTATAGGTTGGGGGCTTTCATCAAGGTTTGTGTTTCTGTAGGTTGGGGGCTTTCATCAAGGTGTTTCTATAGGTTGGGGGCTTTCATCAAGGTGTTTCTGTAGGTTGGGGGCTTTCATCAAGGTTAGTGTTTCTGTGTGTTGGGGGCTTTCATCAAGGTGTTTCTGTAGGTTGGGGGCTTTCATCAAGGTTAGTGTTTCTGTAGGTTGGGGGCTTTCATGTAGGTTAGTGTTTCTATAGGTTGGGGGGGCTTTCATCAAGGTTAGTGTTTCTGTAGGTTGGGGGCTTTCATCAACGTTAGTGTTTCTGTAGGTTGGGGGCTTTCATCAAGGTGTTTCTATAGGTTGGGGGATTTCATCAAGGTTAGTGTTTCTGTAGGTTGGGGGCTTTCATCAAGGTGTTTCTATAGGTTGGGGGCTTTCATCAAGGTTAGTGTTTCTATAGGTTGTGGGCTTTCATCAAGGTGTTTCTGTGGGTTGGTGGCTTTCATCAAGGTGTTTCTGTATGTTGGGGGCTTCCATCAAGGTGTTTCTGTTGGTTGGGGGCTTTCATCAAGGTCAGTGTTTCTGTAGGTTGGGGGCTTTCTTCAAGGTGTTTCTATAGGTTGGGGGCTTTCATCAAAGTTAGTGTTTCTGTAGGTTGGGGGCTTCCATCAAGGTGTTTCTGTAGGTTTGGGGTTTCATCAAGGTGTTTCTGTAGTTGGGGGCTTTCATCAAGGTTGGGGGCTTTCATCAAGGGGCTTTCATCAAGGTGTTTCTGTAGGTTGGGGGCTTTCATCAAGGTGTTTCTATAGGTTGGGGGGTTAGTATTTCTGTGTTTCATCAAGGTGTTTCTGTAGGTTGGGGGCTTTCATCAAGGTTAGTGTTTCTGTAGGTTGGGGGCTTTCATGTAGGTTAGTGTTTCTATAGGTTGGGGGCTTTCATCAAGGTTAGTGTTTCTATAGGTTGGGGGCTTTCATCAAGGTTAGTGTTTCTATAGGTTGGGGGCTTTCATCAAGGTTAGTGTTTCTATTGGTTGGGGGCTTTCATCAACGTCAGTGTTTCTATAGGTTGGGGTCTTTCATCAAGGTGTTTCTGTAGGTTGGGGGCTTTCATCAACGTTAGTGTTTCTATAGGTTGGGGGCTTTCATCAAGGTGTTTCTGTAGGTTGGGGGATTTCATCAAGTTTAGTGTTTCTGTAGGTTGGGGGCTTTCATCAAGGTTAGTTTTTCTACATGTTGGGGGCTTTCATCAAGGTTAGTGTTTCTGTAGGTTGGGGGCTTTCATCAAGGTTGGTGTTTCTATAGGTTGGGGGCTTTCATCAAGGTTAGTGTTTCTGTCGGTTGGGGGCTTTCATCAAGGTGTTTCTATAGGTTGGGGGCTTTCATCAAGGTTTGTGTTTCTGTAGGTTGGGGGCTTTCATCAAGGTGTTTCTATAGGTTGGGGGCTTTCATCAAGGTGTTTCTGTAGGTTGGGGGCTTTCATCAAGGTTAGTGTTTCTGTGTGTTGCGGGCTTTCATCAAGGTGTTTCTGTAGGTTGGGGGCTTTCATCAAGGTTAGTGTTTCTGTAGGTTGGGGGCTTTCATGTAGGTTAGTGTTTCTATAGGTTGGGGGCTTTCATCAAGGTTAGTGTTTCTGTAGGTTGGGGGCTTTCATCAACGTTAGTGTTTCTGTAGGTTGGGGGCTTTCATCAAGGTGTTTCTATAGGTTGGGGGATTTCATCAAGGTTAGTGTTTCTGTAGGTTGGGGGCTTTCATCAAGGTGTTTCTATAGGTTGGGGGCTTTCATCAAGGTTTGTGTTTCTGTAGGTTGGGGGCTTTCATCAAGGTGTTTCTGTAGGTTGGGGGCTTTCATCAAGGTGTTTCTATAGGTTGGGGGCTTTCATCAAGGTTAGTGTTTCTATAGGTTGTGGGCTTTCATCAAAGTGTTTCTGTATGTTGGGGGCTTTCATCAAGGTGTTTCTGTATGTTGGGGGCTTCCATCAAGGTTTTTCTGTTGGTTGGGGGCTTTCATCAAGGTCAGTGTTTCTGTAGGTTGGGGGCTTTCTTCAAGGTGTTTCTATAGGTTGGGGGCTTTCATCAAAGTTAGTGTTTCTGTAGGTTGGGGGCTTTCATCAAGGTTAGTGTTTCTATAGGTTGGGGGCTTCCATCAAGGTGTTTCTGTAGGTTTGGGGTTTCATCAAGGTGTTTCTGTAGGTTGGGGGCTTTCATCAAGGTGTTTCTGTAGGTTGGGGGCTTTCATCAACGTTAGTGTTTCGATAGGTTGGTGGCTTCCATCAAGGTGTTTCTGTAGGTTGGGGGCTTTCATCAAGGTGTTTCTATAGGTTGGGGGCTTTCATCAAGGTGTTTCTGTAGGTTGGGGGCTTTCATCAAGGTTAGTGTTTCTGTGTGTTGGGGGCTTTCATCAAGGTGTTTCTGTAGGTTGGGGGCTTTCATCAAGGTTAGTGTTTCTGTAGGTTGGGGGCTTTCATGTAGGTTAGTGTTTCTATAGGTTGGGGGCTTTCATCAAGGTTAGTGTTTCTATAGGTTGGGGGCTTTCATCAAGGTTAGTGTTTCTGTCGGTTGGGGGCTTTCATCAAGGTTAGTGTTTCTGTAGGTTGGGGGCTTTCATCAAGGTTAGTGTTTCTGTAGGTTGGGGGCTTTCATCAAGGTTAGTTTTTCTATAGGTTGGGGGCTTTCATCAAGGTTAGTGTTTCTGTAGGTTGGGGGCTTTCATCTAGGTGTTTCTGTAGGTTTGTGGGTTTCATCAAGGTGTTTCTATAGGTTGGGGGCTTTCATCAAGGTTAGTGTTTCTGTAGGTTTGGGGGCTTTCATCAAGGTTAGTGTTTCTGTAGGTTGGGGGCTTTCATCAAGGTTAGTTTTTCTATAGGTCGGGGGCTTTCATCAACGTCAGTGTTTCTGTAGGTTGGGGGCTTTCATCAAGGTTAGTGTTTCTGTAGGTTGGGGGCTTTCATCAAGGTTAGTGTTTCTATAGGTTGGGGATTTTATCAAGGTGTTTCTGTAGGTTGGGGGCTTTCTTCAAGGTGTTTCTGTAGGTTGGGGGCTTTCATCAAGGTTAGTGTTTCTGTAGGTTGGGGCTTTCATCAAGATGTTTCTGTAGGTTGGGGGCTTTCATCAAGGTGTTTCTGTAGGTTGGGGCTTTCATCAAGGTTAGTGTTTCTGTAGGTTGGGGGCTTTCATCAAGATGTTTCTGTAGGTTGGGGGCTTTCATCAAGGTGTTTCTGTAGGTTGGGGGCTTTCATCAAGGTTAGTGTTTCTGTAGGTTGGGGGCTTTCATGAAGGTGTTTTTGTAGGTTGGGGGCTTTTATCAAGGTGTTTCTGTAGGTTGGGGGCTTTCATCAAGGTTAGTGTTTCTGTATGTTGTGGGCTTTCATCAAGGTGCTTCTGTAGGTTGGGGGCTTTCATCAAGGTTAGCATTTCTATAGGTTGGGGGCTTTCATCAAGGTGTTTCTGTAGGTTGGGGGCTTTCATCAACGTTAGTGTTTCTGTAGGTTGGGGGCTTTCATCAAGAAGATTCTATAGGTTGGAGGCTTTCATCAAGGTTAGTGTTTCTATAGCTTGGGGGCTTTCATCAAGGTTTGTGTTTCTATAGGTTGGGGGCTTTCATCAAGGTGTTTCTATAGGTTGGGGGCTTTCATCAAGTTGTTTCTATAGGTTGGGGGCTTTCATCAAGGTTTGTGTTTCTATAGGTTGGGGGATTTCATCAAGGTGTTTCTATAGGTTGGGGGCTTTCATCAAGTTGTTTCTATAGGTTGGGGGCTTTCATCAAGGTGTTTCTGTAGGTTGGGGGCTTTCATCAAGGTTAGTGTTTCTGTAGGTTGGGGGCTTTTCATCAAGGTTAGTTTTTCTGTAGGTTGGGGGCTTTCATCAAGGTTAGTGTTTCTGTAGGTTGGGGGCTTTCATCAAGGTGTTTCTATAGGTTGGGGGATTTCATCAAGGTGTTTCTATAGGTTGGGGTCTTTCATCAAGGTGTTTCTATAGGTTGGGGGCTTTCATCAAGGTGTTTCTATAGGTTGGGGGCTTTCATCAAGGTGTTTCTATAGGTTGGGGGCTTTCATCAAGGTGTTTCTATAGGTTCGGGGCTTTCATCAAGGTGTTTCTATAGGTTGGGGGCTTTCATCAAGGTGTTTCTGTAGGTTGGGGGCTTTTATCAAGGTGTTTCTATAGGTTGGGGGCTTTCATCAAGGTGTTTCTGTAGGTTGGGGGCTTTCATCAAGGTTAGTGTTTCTATAGGTTGGGGGCTTTCATCAAGGTGTTTCTGTAGGTTGGGTGCTTTCATCAAGGTGTTTCTATAGGTTGGGTGCTTTTATCAAGGTGTTTCTATAGGTTGCGGGCTTTCATCAAGGTGTTTCTTGGTGTAACGTCGTCTCCAGGTTATTGAACACACAGCGCATATTAGCCTGGGATATCAACCAATCAGAGTTCATCTTAGTGGGCGGGAACATTACATTCTATAGGAGTGACCTTACTGAGTAAAGTATTTAAACACCAACCTTGTCAGGTGTATAGACAGTTCCTAATAGGCTACTCAATGTGAGTTTAACTCTTTTTTTTAAGAATAACCATTTTGGTGTTTTAAAAAGGGTGTCCTAAAGGGATAAAGATCAATACAATTAAAGGAATAGCCATAGCCAATCTCACACAAATTATCAATGAACCTACCAGGTACCTCCCCAAAGCCTTAAACACGGGCACCCTCATAGATATCATCCTAACCAACTTCCCCTCTAAATACACTTCTGCTGTCTTCAACCAAGATCTCAGCAATCACTGCCTCATTGCCTGCATCCGTAATGAGTCAGCGGTCAAACGACCTCCACTCATCACTGTAAAACGCTCCCTGAAACACTTCAGCGAGCAGGCCTTTCTAATCGACCTGGCCGGGGTATCCTGGAAGGATATTGATCTCATCCCGTCAGTAGAGGATGCCTGGATATTTTTTTTAAATGCCTTCCTAACCATCTTAAATAAACATGCCCCATTCAAGAAATTTAGAACCAGGAACAGATATAGCCCTTGGTTCTCCCCAGACCTGACTGCCCTTAACCAACACAAAAACATCCTATGGCGTTCTGCATTAGCATCGAACAGCCCCCGTGATATGCAGCTGTTCAGGGAAGCTAGAAACCATTATACACAGGCAGTTAGAAAAGCCAAGGCTAGCTTTTTCAAGCAGAAATTTGCTTCCTGCAACACCAACTCAAAAAAGTTCTGGGACACTGTAAAGTCCATGGAGAATAAGAACACCTCCTCCCAGCTGCCCACTACACTGAAGAAAGGAAACACTGTCACCACTGATAAATCCACCATAATTGAGAATTTCAATAAGCATTTTTCTACGGCTGGCCATGCTTTCCACCTCGCTACTCCTACCCCGGTCAACAGCACTGCACCCCCAACAGCAACTCGCCCAAGCCTTCCCCATTTCTCCTTCTCCCAAATCCATTCAGCCGATGTTCTGAAAGAGCTGCAAAATCTGGACCCCTACAAATCAGCCGGGCTAGACAATCTGGACCCTTTCTTTCTAAAATTATCTGCCGAAATTGTTGCCACCCCTATTACTAGCCTATTCAACCTCTCTTTCGTGTCGTCTGAGATTCCCAAAGATTGGAAAGCAGCTGCGGTCATCCCCCCTCTTCAAAGGGGAGACACTCCAGACCCAAACTGCTACAGACCTATATCTATCCTACCATGCCTTTCTAAGGTCTTCGATAGCCAAGTTAACAAACAGATTACCGACCATTTAGATTCCCACCGTACCTTCTCCGTTATGCAATCTGGTTTCAGAGCTGGTCATGGGTGCACCTCAGCCACGCTCAAGGTCCTAAAAGATATCATAACCACCATCGATAAGATATATTACTGTGCAGCCGTATTCATTGATCTGGCCAAGGCTTTCGACTCTGTCAATCACCACATCCTCATCGGCAGACTCGACAGCCTTGGTTTCTCAAATGATTGCCTCGCCTGGTTCACCAACTACTTCTCTGATAGAGTTCAGTGTGTCAAATCGGAGGGTCTGCTGTCCGGACCTCTGGCAGTCTCTATGGGGGTGCCACAGGGTTCAATTCTTGGACCGACTCTCTTCTCTGTATACATCAATGAAGTCGCTCTTGCTGCTGGTGAGTCTCTGATCCACCTCTACGCAGACGACACCATTCTGTATACTTCCGGCCCTTCTTTGGACACTGTGTTAACAACCCTCCAGGCAAGCTTCAATGCCATACAACTCTCCTTCTGTGGCCTCCAATTGCTCTTAAATACAAGTAAAACTAAATGCATGCTCTTCAACCGATCGCTACCTGCACCTACCCGCCTGTCCAACATCACTACTCTGGACGGCTCTGACGTGGACAACTACAAATACTTAGGTGTCTGGTTAGACTGTAAACTCTCCTTCCAGACCCATATCAAACATCTCCAATCCAAAGTTAAATCTAGAATTGGCTTCCTATTTCGCAACAAAGCATCCTTCACTCATGCTGCCAAACATACCCTTGTAAAACTGACCATCCTACCAATCCTCGACTTTGGCGATGTCATTTACAAAATAGCCTCCAATACCCTACTCAACAAATTGGATGCAGTCTATCACAGTGCAATCCGTTTTGTCACCAAAGCCCCATATACAACCCACCATTGCGACCCGTACGCTCTCGTTGGCTGGCCCTCGCTTCATACTCGTCGCCAAACCCACTGGCTCCATGTCATCTACAAGACCCTGCTAGGTAAAGTCCCCCCTTATCTCAGTTCGCTGGTCACCATAGCATCTCCCACCTGTAGCACACGCTCCAGCAGGTATATCTCTCTAGTCACCCCCAAAACCAATTCTTTCTTTGGCCGCCTCTCCTTCCAGTTCTCTGCTGCCAATGACTGGAACGAACTACAAAAATCTCTGAAACTGGAAACACTTATCTCCCTCACTAGCTTTAAGCACCAACTGTCAGAGCAGCTCACAGATTACTGCACCTGTACATAGCCCACCTATAATTTAGCCCAAACAACTACCTCTTTCCCAACTGTATTTAATTGATTTATTTATTTTGCTCCTTTGCACCCCATTATTTTTATTTCTACTTTGCACATTCTTCCATTGCAAAACTACCATTCCAGTGTTTTACTTGCTATATTGTATTTACTTTGCCACCATGGCCTTTTTTGCCTTTACCTCCCTTCTCACCTCATTTGCTCACATTGTATATAGACTTGTTTATACTGTATTATCGACTGTATGTTTTTTTTACTCCATGTGTAACTCTGTGTCGTTGTATCAGTCGAACTGCTTTGCTTTATCTGAAGCCGATCCAAGATGGCGTAGCAGTCGGACGTCTTGTCGTGTCGTGTCCCTTGTATATATCGTATATATCGTTTTTTTTAAACATATTTTTCTTCGCATATCTTTTAAAACATTTTGCTAAACCTCAACTTCTAAATACTCTCCTGCAACCCGCCTCACCCAATGTAGCTATTTTTCTCTAAAGTACTTATATTTACTTCGGATCCCCTCAACTGAAGCTAGCCAGCTAACTACCAGGTATCAGTCAACAAACCATTGCTAGCGGTCTTCAGCTAACCGGTCATCAGCTAACCTTTAGCTCGGAAAGCTCTCGCCAGCTCGAACAACGTGACTCTAACCAGAGCATAACGAACCTATATATATATATATTTTTTATCCCCGGATTCCCACCGTAAACGGAACATTTTCAGCTGGATCTTCACAACTAGCTAACCGCAACCCCGGATGATTACTCCGGGGTTTACTCCACCCACTTAGCTTGAAGCTAGCCCGGCCAGAGCTCCTGTGCTACCACCGAAGCATACTCCTGGGCTACAATATCCGGACCCACGACCGGTCTATCGATGTCACCGCATGAAGAGGCATAAACAGACTCACCCCATCGCGACGCCCCCCAAAGGCTAACTTTCTAGCCCTTGCTATCACCTTGCTTGCTAATTCGGCCTGCTAACTGCTACCTTTTTTAGCCCCGGTCCGCTAACTGCTACCTTGTTTAGCCCCGGCCTAATAACTGTTAGCTTGTTAGCACAGGCCTGCTAACCGTCTGAATCGCCGCGTCCCAAACACTCACTGGACCCATATTTACTTTCAATCTCTTTTCGATTTTTAATTTGTTTATACCTTCCGGTAACCTGCCTCACCCAATGTGATACGGAATCGCTATTATTTTTCATTTTTAGAACACACTCAAGAACCTCAAGAAGCTAACCAGCTAACTAGCTACAAGCTATTTAGTCATTGTTAGCCACTGCTAGCGGCTTTTACCTTACCTGGATAATACTCGCCCGTCCAGCTTCCCTGCCCCATCCACCGCTGCCCCCTGGACACTGATCACTTGGCTACATAGCTGATGCATGCTGGACTGTCCATTAATCACGGTACTCCATTCTGCTTGTTTATGTTTTATCTGTCGGCCCCAGCTGCACTCAGGCTCTGTGTGTAGTTAATCCGACCCCTCCCTGCCTAGTCATCGCCATTTTACCTGCTGTTGTTGTGCTAGCTGATTAGCTGTTGTTGTCTCACCTACTGTTTTAGCTACTGTTTTAGCTAGCTCTCCCAATTCAACACCTGTGATTACTGTATGCCTCGCTGTATGTCTCTCTCAAATGTCAATATGCCTTGTATACTGTTGTTCAGGTTAGTTATCATTGTTTTAGTTTACAATGGAGCCCCTAGTTCCACTCTTCATACCCCTGATACCTCCTTTGTCCCACCTCCCACACATGCGGTGACCTCACCCATTACAACCAGCATGTCCAGAGATACAACCTCTCTCATCATCACCCAGTGCCTGGGCTTACCTCCGCTGTACCCGCACCCCACCATACCCCTGTCTGCGCATTATGCCCTGAATATATTCTACCATGCCCAGAAATCTGCTCCTTTTATTCTCTGTTCCCAACGCTCTAGGCGACCAGTTTTGATAGCCTTTAGCCGCACCCTCATTCTACTCCTCCTCTGTTCCGCGGGTGATGTGGAGGTAAACCCAGGCCCTGCATGTCCCCAGGCACCCTCATTTGTTGACTTCTGTGATCGAAAAAGCCTTGGTTTCATGCATGTCAACATCAGAAGCCTCCTCCCTAAGTTTGTTTTACTCACTGCTTTAGCACACTCTGCTAACCCTGATGTCCTTGCCGTGTCTGAATCCTGGCTCAGGAAGGCCACCAAAAGTTCTGAGATTTCTATACCCAACTATAACATCTTCCGTCAAGATAGAACTGCCAAAGGGGGAGGAGTTGCAGTTTACTGCAGAGAGAGCCTGCAAAGTAATGTCATACTTTCCAGGTCCATACCCAAACAGTTCGAACTACTAATTTTGAAAATTACTCTCTCCAGAAATAAGTCTCTCACTGTTGCCGCCTGCTACCGACCCCCTCAGCTCCCAGCTGTGCCCTGGACACCATTTGTGAATTGATCGCCCCCCATCTAGCTTCAGAGTTTGTTCTGTTAGGTGACCTAAACTGGGATATGCTTAACACCTCGGCAGTCCTACAATCTAAGATAGATGCCCTCAATCTCACACAAATCATCAAGGAACCCACCAGGTACAACCTTAAATCTGTAAACAAGGGCACCCTCATAGACGTCATCCTGACCAACTGGCCCTCCAAATACACCTCTGCTGTCTTCAACCAGGATCTCAGCGATCACTGCCTCATTGCCTGTATCCGCTACGGAGCCGCTGTCAAACGACCACCCCTCATTACTGTCAAACGCTCCCTAAAACACTTCTGTGAGCAGGCCTTTCTAATCGACCTGGCCCGGGTATCCTGGAAGGACATTGACCTCATCCCGTCAGTTGAGGATGCCTGGTCATTCTTTAAAAGTAACTTCCTCACCATTTTAGATAAGCATGCTCCGTTCAAAAATGCAGAACTAAGAACAGATACAGCCCTTGGTTCACTCCAGACCTGACTGCCCTCGACCAGCACAAAAATATCCTGTGGCGGACTGCAATAGCATCGAATAGTCCCCGCGATATGCAACTGTTCAGGGAAGTCAGGAACCAATACACGCAGTCAGTCAGGAAAGCTAAGGCCAGCTTCTTCAGGCAGAAGTTTGCATCCTGTAGCTCCAACTCCAAAAAGTTCAGGGACACTGTGAAGTCCATGGAGAACAAGAGCACCTCCTCCCAGCTGCCCACTGCACTGAGGCTAGGTAACACGGTCACCACCGATAAATCCATGATTATCCAAAACTTCAACAAGCATTTCTCAACAGCTGGCCATGCCTTCCGCCTGGCTACTCCAACCTCAGCCAACAGCTCCGCACCCCCCGCAGCTACTTGCCCAAGCCTCTCCAGGTTCCCCTTGTTCTGAAAGAGCTGCAAAACCTGGACCCGTACAAATCAGCTGGGCTTGACAATCTGGACCCTCTATTTCTGAAACTATCCACCGCCATTGTCGCAACCCCTATTACCAGCCTGTTCAACCTCTCTTTCATATCTTCTGAGATCCCCAAGGATTGGAAAGCTGCCGCAGTCATCCCCCTCTTCAAAGGGGGAGACACCCTGGACCCAAACTGTTACAGACCTATATCCATCCTGCCCTGCCTATCTAAGGTCTTCGAAAGCCAAGTCAACAAACAGGTCACTGACCATCTCGAATCCCACCGTACCTTCTACGCTGTGCAATCGGGTTTCCGAGCCGGTCACGGGTGCACCTCAGCCACGCTCAAGGTACTAAACGATATCATAACCGCCATCGATAAAAGACAGTACTGTGCAGCCGTCTTCATCGACCTTGCCAAGGCGTTTGACTCTGTCAATCACCATATTCTTATCGGCAGACTCAGTAGCCTCGGTTTTTCGGATGACTGCCTTGCCTGGTTCACCAATTACTTTGCAGACAGAGTTCAGTGTGTCAAATCGGAGGGCATGCTGTCCGGTCCTCTGGCAGTCTCTATGGGGGTGCCACAGGGTTCAATCCTCGGGCCGACTCTTTTCTCTGTATATATCAATGATGTTGCTCTTGCTGCGGGCGATTCCCTGATCCACCTCTACGCAGACGACACCATTCTATATACTTCCGGCCCGTCCTTGGACACTGTGCTATCTAACCTCCAAACGAGCTTCAATGCCATACAACACTCCTTCTGTGGCCTCCAACTGCTCTTAAACGCTAGTAAAACCAAATGCATGCTTTTCAACCGTTCGCTGCCTGCACCCGCACACCTGACCAGCATCACCACCCTGGATGGTTCCGACCTTGAATATGTGGACATCTATAAGTACCTAGGTGTCTGGCTAGACTGTAAACTCTCCTTCCAGACATATCAAACATCTCCAATCGAAAATCAAATCAAGAATCGGCTTTCTATTCCGCAACAAAGCCTCCTTCACTCACGTCGCCAAACTTACCCTCGTAAAACTGACTATCCTACCGATCCTCGACTTCGGCGATGTCATCTACAAAATTGCTTCCAACACTCTACTCAGCAAACTGGATGCAGTTTATCACAGTGCCATCCGTTTTGTCACTAAAGCACCTTATACCACCCACCACTGCGACTTGTATGCTCTAGTCGGCTGGCCCTCGCTACATATTCGTCGCCAGACCCACTGGCTCCAGGTCATCTACAAGTCCATGCTAGGTAAAGCTCCGCCTTATCTCAGTTCACTGGTCACGATGGCAACACCCATCCGTAGCACGCGCTCCAGCAGGTGTATCTCACTGATCATCCCTAAAGCCAACACCTCATTTGGCCGCCTTTCATTCCAGTTCTCTGCTGCCTGTGACTGGAACGAATTGCAAAAATCGCTGAAGTTGGAGACTTTTATCTCCCTCACCAACTTCAAACATCTGCTATCTGAGCAGCTAACCGATCGCTGCAGCTGTACATAGTCTATCGGTAAATAGCCCACCCATTTTTACCTACCTCATCCCCATACTGTTTTTATTTATTTACTTTTCTGCTCACCAATATCTCTACCTGTACATGACCATCTGATCATTTATCACTCCAGTGTTATTAATCTGCAAAATTGTAATTATTCTCCTACCTCCTCATGCCTTTTGCACACAATGTATATAGACTCCCCTTTTTTTCTCTACTGTGTTATTGACTTGTTAATTGTTTACTCCATGTGTAACTCTGTGTTGTCTGTTCACACTGCTATGCTTTATCTTGGCCAGGTCGCAGTTGCAAATGAGAACTTGTTCTCAACTAGCCTACCTGGTTAAATAAAGGTGAAATAAAAAATAAAAAAATAAAAAAATCTTGGCCAGGTCGCAATTGTAAATGAGAACTTGTTCTCAACTTGCCTACCTGGTTAAATAAAGGTGAAATAAATAAAATAAATAAAAATGACCCTGACTGATGTCTGTTCATTGGAGTGTGGTTGACAGAGTGTTTCAGTTCTGTCGTGGAAATTTCCTCTATTTACCAAATCATGGGAGCAAACCACACACACAAGTCAGAGTTAGTTATCAAAGTCCATCTTTAATTATATCAGCTCTATCACAATCCGGTGACTCTCAGGTAATTCAGTGTCTCTCAATGAATTCTCTGAGAGCCCCTTCCACATTGCAATAGCCTTTTGACTTTCAACAGTTCAGTATCTCTAATGAAAAGTTGAGAGTTCCCACACAATGGCAAAATGGGATCCTTTATAGCAAAGATCACACATAGTCAGACAGCATAGACATAATAAATCGTTCAGCTTTGTCTCCTTACTCAAACCCTAGAACCATAAACCAATCCTCCATATCAACAGGCATATATCAAATTGTCATTTAGATACAACCAACTCTAAATACAACCAATCCTGGACAAACTCACGGAGAGGATAGAATGATTCCAGACACTGCCATCCTCCTCTCCCCGATGGGAAAAGTAGGGAGTGACTGGCACACAGACACAGTGGAGCAAAAGATATGTTTACACATGATGAAACTTTGACCTCTCCCCAGCCCATGCAACTTAGTCTTGACATAGAACAGATAACTGCAACCCTGCCACAGTATTATACAAACATAACATTCTTGATGAGAAGTAATTTACACACATTTGATGAATATAAAACATCTTACATATGTTACCAACAAATTCTGATTCTTCCACGACAGTGAAATGACTTTGTCTGCTACGTTCCTTTCCTACATTTGCAGGACAGGGTCAAAGGACCGGGTCAAAGGACTATGTTCAAATGACAGGGTCAAAGGACCGGGTCAAAGGACTGGGTCAAAGGACTGGGTCAAAGGACCGGGTCACAGGACCGGGTCACAGGACCGGGTCACAGGACTATGTTCAAATGACAGGGTCAAAGGACTATGTTCAAATGACAGGGTCAAAGGACTATGTTCAAATGACAGGGTCAAAGGACTATGTTCAAATGACAGGGTCAAAGGACTATGTTCAAATGACAGGGTCAAAGGACCGGGTCAAAGGACCGGGTCAAAGGACAGGGTCAAAGGACCGGGTCACAGGACCGGGTCACAGGACTATGTTCAAATGACAGGGTCAAAGGACTATGTTCAAATGACAGGGTCAAAGGACTATGTTCAAATGACAGGGTCAAAGGACTATGTTCAAATGACAGGGTCAAAGGACTATGTTCAAATGACAGGGTCAAAGGACTATGTTCAAATGACAGGGTCAAAGGACTATGTTCAAATGACAGGGTCAAAAGGACTATGTTCAAATGACAGGGTCAAAGGACTATGTTCAAATGACAGAGTCAAAGGACTATGTTCAAATGACAGGGTCAAAGGACTATGTTCAAAGGACCGGGTCACAGGACCGGGTCAAAGGACCTGTCACAGGACCGGGTCAAAGGACCGGGTCAAAGGACTGGGTCAAAGGACCGGGTCAAAGGACCGGGTCAAAGGACCGGGTCAAAGGACTGGGTCAAAGGACTGGGTCAAAGGACTGGGTCAAAGGACTGGGTCAAAGGACTATGTTCAAATGACAGGGTCAAATGACAGGGTCAAATGACAGGGTCCAGGAAAAGGTGGGGGCAGGGAGAGACATGGATGACACCTGTATAAGATCCAGGAGGGCAGCGAGAGACAGGGAAGACACCTGTATAAGATCCAGGAGGGCAGGGAGAGACATGGAAGACACCTGTATAAGATCCATGATAAGGTAGAGGCAGGGAGAGACAGGGAAGACACCTGTATAAGATCCATGATAAGGTAGAGGCAGGGAGAGACAGGGAAGACACCTGTATAAGATCCAGGATAAGGTAGAGGCAGGGAGAGACAGGGAAGACAATTGTATGAGATCCAGGATAAGGTAGAGGCAGGGAGAGACATGGAAGACACTTGTATAAGATCCAGGATAAGGTAGAGGCAGGGAGAGACATGGAAGACACTTGTATGAGATCCAGGAGGGAAGGGAGAGACATGGAAGACACTTGTATGAGATCCAGGATAAGGTAGAGGCAGGGAGGGACAGGGAAGACACTTGTATGAGATCCAGGAGGGCAGGGAAAGACAGGGAGGACACCTGTATGAGATCCAGGATAAGGTAGAGGCAGGGAGAGACAGGGAAGACACTTGTATGAGATCCTGGAGGGCAGGGAGAGACAGGGAGGACACCTGTATGAGATCCAGGATAAGGTAGAGGCAGGGAGAGACATGGAAGACACTTGTATGAGATCCAGGATAAGGTAGAGGCAGGGAGAGACAGTGAAGACACCTGTATACGATCCAGGATAAGGTAGAGGCAGGGAGAGACATGGAAGACACTTGTATGAGATCCAGGATAAGGTAGAGGCAGGGAGAGACAGGGAAGACACCTGTATAAGATCCAGGAGGGCAGGGAGAGACAGGGAAGACACCTGTATGAGATCCAGGATAAGGTAGAGGCAGGGAAGACACCTGTATAAGATCCAGTAGGGGCAGGGAGGGACAGGGAAGAGTTGTATGAGATCCAGGAAAAGGTAGGGGCAGGGAGAGACAGGGAAGACACCTGTATTAGATCCAGTAGGGGCAGGGAGGGACAGGGAAGACACCTGTATTAGATCCAGTAGGGGCAGGGAGGGACAGGGAAGACACTTGTATGAGATCCACGATAAGGTAGCGGCAGGGAGAGACAGGGAAGACACTTGTATAAGATCCAGGAAAAGGTAGAGGCAGGGAGATACAGGGAAGACACCTGTATAAGATCCAGGATAAGGTAGAGGCAGGGAGAGACAGGGAAGACACTTGTATGAGATCCAGGAGGGCAGGGAGAGACAGGGAAGACACCTGTATAAGATCCAGGAGGGCAGAGAGAGACAGGGAAGACACCTGTATAAAATCCAGGAAAAGGTGGGGGCAGTGTCACGTCCTGACCATAGAGAGCCATTGTTTCTCTATGGCGTAGTAGGACAGGGCGTGACTAGGGGGTGATCTAGTATATCTATGTCTATGTTGTATTCTAGTTTATTTTTCTATGTTGGTGTTTTGTATGATTCCCAATTAGTGGCAGCTGGAAATCGTTGTCTCTGGGGATTATATTTAAGTAGTTATTGTTTTTGTGTAGTTGCCTGTGAGCACTCCATTGTCTTCACGTTTTGTGTATTCTTTATTGTTTTTGTGCGTTTCAAGTTAAAAAAACATGTGGAAAATATATCACGCTGCACCTTGGTCCGATAATTCTTACGACAAACGTGACAGAAGATCCCACCATAACAGGACCAAGCAGCGTGCCCAGGAGGAGAAGGGATCCTGGAATTGGGAGGAAATCATGATAGGATAGGATAGCCTTCCTTGGCGGCAGACGCAAGGAGAAAAGGAAGGACAGCGACAATGCCGGGATTCACGGCCACAAAGAAAGCCCAAAAATCAGCCCGAAAATATTTGGGGGGGTGGGACACAAGGGGTGGTTGCGGAGCCGAGGAGTGAACCAGAGTCTGGGAGAAGAGAGAGAAACTGGAGGAGAGTGAACGGAGAAAGTCCGAGGCCGTCAGTGAGTGGATGGAGATATTGGAGGAAAGAGAACAGAGAGAGTTGTTGAGTTGGTGCAAGACATTTGCCCTAAACCGCGTGTTCTCAGTTTAATGCCACCTGAGTCAGCTCTCTGTACTCGTCCTGAGGAGCGTGCTATCAGTCTGGTAAAATCTGTGCTGGTTCACACACCAGGTCTCCAGTACACCTTCCCAGCCCAGTAAGTCCTGTGCCAGCTCCACACACCAGGTCTTCAGTACACCTTCCCAGCCCAGTAAGTCCTGTGCCAACTCCACACACCAGGTCTCCAGTACACCTTCCCAGCCCAGTAAGTCCTGTGCCAGCTCCACACACCAGGTCTCCAGTACGCCTTCCCAGCCCAGTAAGTCCTGTGCCAGCTCCACACACCAGGTCTCCAGTACGCCTTCCCAGCCCAGTAAGTCCTGTGCCAGCTCCACACACCAGGTCTCCAGTACGCCTTCCCAGCCCAGTAAGTCCTGTGCCAGCTCCACACACCAGGTCTCCAGTACGCCTTCCCAGCCCAGTAAGTCCTGTGCCAGCTCCACGCACCAGGTCTCCAGTACGCCTTCCCAGCCCAGTAAGTCCTGTGCCAGCTCCACGCACCAGGTCTCCAGTACGCTTTCCCAGCCCAGTAAGTCCTGTGCCAGCTCCACACACCAGGTCTCCAGTATGCCTTCCCAGCCCAGTAAGTCCTGTGCCAGCTCCACACACCAGATTTCCAGTACACCTTCCCAGTCCGGTACGTCCAGTGCCTGCTCCCCTACCCACTACTTACCTACCTACCCACTACTTACCTACCTACCCACTACTTACCTACCTACCCACTACTTACCTACCTAACCACAACTTACCTATTATGTTAGGTCACCAACAACTCACTAAAATACACAGCCAATTTTACCAGCCAAAGAGAGAGAGAGAGAGAGAGAGAAAAGGCACAGAGATAAAATGAATCACTAACCTTTGATAATCTTCATCAGATGACACTCATAGGACTTCATGTTACACAATACATGCATGTTTTGTTTGATAAAGTTCATATTTATATAAAGAAATCTGATTTTACATTGGCGCGTTACATTCACTAGTTTCAAAAACATCCAGTGATTTTGCATAGCCACATCATTCATGTCACACCCTGGTCAAAGTATTTTGTGTTTATCTTTATGTATTTGGTCAGGCCAGGGTGTGGCATGGGGTTTTTTGTAATTGTGGTGTGTTTGTCTTGGGGTTTTGGTGGTGGTATTGGGATTGTAGCTTAGTGGGTTGTCTAGCAAGGTCTATGGCTGTCTGGAGTGGTTCTCAATCAGAGGCAGGTGCTTATCGTTGTCTCTGATTGGGAACCATATTTAGGCAGCCATATTCTTTGAGTTTGTCGTGGGTGATTGTCCTTAGTGTCTTGATGTCCTTGTTTGATGTTAGTTGACACAAGTATAGGCTGTTTTTTCGGTTTTCGTTTCGTTTATTGTTTGTAGTGTTCGTGTTTAGTCGTGTTTACGTTTGTTTAAATAAACATGGATCGCAATCGACACGCTACAGTTTGGTCCGACCCTTCATCACCACTAGAAAACCGTTACAGAATCACCCAACCACCAACGGACCAAGCGGCGTGTCAACAGGCAGGAGCAGCCGAAAAAGGAGATGCTCAACAAGGATTTCTGGTCATGGGAGGAGATCTTCGACGGGAGAGGACCCTGGGCTAAACCAGGGGAGTGTAGCCGCCCAAAGGAGCAGCAGGAACAGAGGCAACAGAGGCAACAGAGGCAGCAACAGCAGGAGCAGCAGCTGCAGTGGGAGAGGCTGCACCACCTGGAGAAATGGACATGGGAGGACGTACTGGACGGTAAAGGACCCTGGAATCAGCCTGGAGATTATTGTCGCCCCAAAGCCGAGCTGGAGGCAGCAAAAGCAGAGAGGCGGCATTATGAGGAGCTAGCACGGCAGAGCGGATGGAAGCCCGAGAGTCAGCCCCAAAATTTCTTGGGGGGCTTACAGGGAGTATGGCTATGCCAGGTAGGAGACCTGCGCAAACTCCCTGTGCTTACCGGGGGCTGGAGAGACCGGGCAGGCACCGTGTTATGCTGTGGAGCGCACGGTGTCTCCAGTGCGGGTGCACAGCCCGGTTCGGTATATTCCAGCTCCGCGTATCGGCCGGGCTAGATTGAGCGTCGAGCCAAATGCCATGAAGCCGGCTCTACGCATCTGGTCCCCAGTGCGTCTCCTTGGGCCGGCTTACATGGCACCAGCCTTGTGCTCGGTGTCTCCGGTTCGCCTGCATAGCCCAGTGCAGGCTATTCCACCTCGCCGCACTGGCAGGGCAACCGGGAGCATTCAACCAGGTAAGGTTGGGCAGGCTCGGTGCTCAAGAGCCCCAGTGCGCCTGCACGGTCCGGTCTATCCAGTACCACCTCCACACCCCAGCCCTCCGGTAGCAGCTCCCCGCACCAGGCTTCCTGTGCGTGTCCTCGATCCAGTACCACCAGTTCCAGCACCACGCACCAGGCCTTCAGTGTGCCTCGCATGTTCAGCGCAGCCAGCGCTTTTCTCCTCTCCTGCGCTGCTGGAGTCTCCCGCCTGTTTAGCGCAGCCAGAGCCTTTCTCCTCTACAGCGCTGCCGGAGCCTCCCGCCTGTTCAGCGCAGCCAGAGCCTTCCTCCTCTACAGCGCTGCCGGAGTCTCCCGCCTATCTAGCGCTGTTAGAGCTTTCCTCATCTCCAGCGCTGCCGGAGTCTCCCGCCTGTTTAGCGCAGCCAGAGCCTTCCTCCGACACAGCGCTGCAGGAGTCTCCCGCCTGTTCAGCGCAGCCAGAGCTGCCAGTCTGCATGAAGCAGCCAGAGCTGTCAGTCTGCATGGAGCAGTCAGAGCTGTCAGTCTGCATGGAGCAGCCAGAGCTGTCAGTCTACATGAAGCAGCCCGAGCTGCCAGTCTGCATGAAGCAGCCAGTCTACATGGAGCAGCCAGAGCTGTCAGTCCGCATGGAGCAGCCAGAGCTGTCAGTCTACATGAAGCAGCCCGAGCTGTCAGTCTGCATGAAGCAGCCAGTCTACATGGAGCAGCCAGAGCTGCCAGTCAGCATGAAGCAGCCAGAGCTGTCAGTCTGCATGGAACAGTCAGAGCTGTCAGTCTGCATGGAGCAGCCAGAGCTGTCAGTCTACATGAAGCAGCCCGAGCTGCCAGTCTGCATGAAGCAGTCAGTCTACATGGAGCAGCCAGAGCTGTCAGTCCGCATGGAGCAGCCAGAGCTGTCAGTCTACATGAAGCAGCCCGAGCTGTCAGTCTGCATGAAGCAGCCAGTCTACATGGAGCAGCCAGAGATGTCAGTCTGCATGAAGCAGCCAGAGCTGTCAGTCTGCACGGAGCTGTCAGTCTGCACGGAGTTGTCAGTCTGTAAGGAGCTGCCAGTCTGCAAGGAGCTGCCAGTCAGCACGGAGCCGCCAGAGCGGTCAGTCTGTAAGAAGCCGCCAGAGCTGTCAGCCTATATGGAGCAGCTAGTGCCGCCAGTCTGCCCAGCGCCGCCAGTGCCCCCAGTCTGCCCAGCGTCGCCAGTCTGCCCAGCGCCGTCAGTCTGCCCAGCATCGCCAGTCTGCCCAGCATCGCCAGTCTGCCCAGCACCGCCAATCTGCCCAGCGTCGTCAGTCTGCCCAGCGTCGTCAGTCTGCCCAGCACCGCCAGTCTGCCCAGCGCCGCCAGTCTGCCCAGCGCCGCCAGCCCAGCGCCGCCAGTCTGCCCAGCGCCGCCAGTCTGCCCAGCGCCGCCAAGCTGCCTAGCGCCGCCAGTCTGCCCAGCGCCGCCAGTCTGCCCAGCGCCGCCAGATCTGCCAGTCAGCCAGACTCTTCCAGATCTGCCAGTCAGCCAGACTCTTCCAGATCTGCCAGTCAGCCAGACTCTTCCAGATCTGCCAGTCAACCAGACTCTTCCAGATCTGCCAGTCAACCAGACTCTTCCAGATCTGCCAGTCAGCCAGGATCTGCCAGTCAGCCAGGATCTGCCAGTCAGCCAGGATCTGCTGAAACCACCAGCCAGCCAGGAGCTGGTAGATCTATCTACCTGCCTGAGCTTCCTCTCACTCCTGAGCTTCCTCTCACTCCTGAGCTTCCTCTCACTCCTGAGCTTCCTCTCACTCCTGAGCTTCCTCACTCCTGAGCTTCCTCTCACTCCCGAGCTTCCCCTCAGTCCCGAGCTGCCTCGGTCCCGAGCTGTCCTTCAGTCCCGATCTGCTCCTCAGTCCAGTGGGGTTCTGGGTGAGGACTACTAGGCCATGGTCGGCGGCGAGGGTGGACTATCCAGGGACGAAGGGAGAGGGGACTAAGACATTAAAGGAGTGGGGTCCACGTCCCGCGCCGGAGCCGCCACCATGGACAGACGCCCACCCGGACCCTCCCTATTGTTTTGAGGTGCGTTCGGGAGTCCGCACCTTAGGGGGGTTCTGTCACACCCTGGTCAAAGTATTTTGTGTTTATCTTTATGTATTTGGTCAGGCCAGGGTGTGGCATGGGGTTTTTTTGTAATTGTGGTGTGTTTGTCTTGGGGTTTTGGTGGTGGTATTGGGATTGTAGCTTAGTGGGTTGTCTAGCAAGGTCTATGGCTGTCTGGAGTGGTTCTCAATCAGAGGCAGGTGCTTATCGTTGTCTCTGATTGGGAACCATATTTAGGCAGCCATATTCTTTGAGTTTGTCGTGGGTGATTGTCCTTAGTGTCTTGATGTCCTTGTTTGATGTTAGTTGACACAAGTATAGGCTGTTTTTTCGGTTTTCGTTTCGTTTATTGTTTGTAGTGTTCGTGTTTAGTCGTGTTTACGTTTGTTTAAATAAACATGGATCGCAATCGACACGCTGCAGTTTGGTCCGACCCTTCATCACCACTAGAAAACCGTTACAATTCAACAGAAATACTCATCATAAATGTAGAAGATAATACAAGTTCTACACATGGAATTATAGATATACCTCTCCTTAATGCAACCGCTGTGTCAGATTTAAAAAAAACTTTACGGAAAAAGTAATGCATGCAATCTGAGACGGCGCTCAAAAGTAAAAACACCACAGTCGCAAAGATGGCATCAACATAAACAAGAAATCACATGATAAATATTCCCTTACCTTTGATGCTCTACATCAGAAAGCATTCCAGGAATCCCCGGTCTACAAGTAAATGTTTGTTTTGTTCGATAATGTCTGTTATTTATGTCCAAATACCTTCTTTTGTTAGAGCATTTAGTATACATATCCAAACACTAATTCTGGTCAGCGTTATATCGGACAAAAACTTCAAAAAGTGATATTACCGGTTGAAGATACAGTTCAAACTAAGTACAGAATCAATCATTGGGGTGTTTTTAACATATAACTACAATAAAGTTCCAACCGGAGTACTCCTTCTTGTCTACGTGAGCAATGGAACACAAGGGACTACCATGAGGAATAAGAGTGATCAGAAAATGGCTGACTGCCAGACACCTGACTGATTCTGCTATCATTCACTCCCACAACATCATAGAAGTCTCATTATAATTTCTATTGATGGTTGACATCTAGTGGAACCCCTAGGCAGTGCAACATCATTCATATTCCAAGGGGATTTCATTGGGGACTCTGGTGAATACATACAAAGCTCAGATGTCTGACTTCCTGTTTTGATTTCAACTCAGGATTTTGCCTGCTAATATGAGTTATGTTATACTCACAGACATCATTCAAACCGTTTTAGAAACTTTAGAGTGCTTCTATCTATTACTAATAATAAAATGCATATATTAGAAACTGAGACTGAGGAGCAGGCCGTTTACTTTGGGCAACTTATTCATCCAAGCTATTCAATACTGCCCCCCAGCCATAAAAAGTTAAAAAACATTTTTTAAACAATTTAAAAAAGTGATGTATTTGGCTAAGGTATATGTAAACCTCCGACTTCAACTGTATGTTTCAGTAAGATTGGATTTATAGCAATGGTTATCAACTGTCCTGCAGGGATGAAATGCAAATTGTAGAAAATTGAGGTTTTGGTGGCAGCTGCAGAGAACTATTTGTGTGTGCAAGACTTCAGAAAAGTTACAGGGTGTGTTAAGTGATGTTCCATCTTTTCAGGTTGTTGGCCGTGAGGTAGGACTAGATAGATAAAACAAATTAAAGTGGAGTAGGTTAGTGTTAATTTAAATTTTAGAATATTTTAGTAGGTGGCGGTAATGCAACACATCTGGATGCCAACCGCCGTTAAACCACATCGAAGAAGAAATCTCCCCCAATGCGGAAATAGAAAGGGGGATTCCTGGTGCAGGTTAGCTTGGCGCTGTCGCTTTGACAGACAACCACATCAGAAGAATGTCAGAACTACCGATGGGAAATTAATTTCATCAGATTTTAATAGAAATACAACCTGGAAGTGGTGTCAGTTGCGGAAAATACGCTTGGTCTGCCACAGTCAACCCAGAGCTAAATGAGCTAACACCAACTAGCTATACGTATACAGATAAAAGGTAAGGTTTCTTCATGTTAGCTAAACAACTAACGTTAGTTACATATATAATTGCGATAAAGGCATGTCGTTGGCTGTAGTTGACGGGATTGTGATGGCTAGCTTAGCCAGAATTAGCCACATCATGTTAGTCTAGCTAAGCTAACCCAGCGATAGGCTTTATGCCTGGTGAACCAGGACTTGGTCCAAAAGGGCCTGAGGAGACGATCCTCAGGGTTACAAAAACAACTACGTTCGGTATTCAACATAAACATGGAGTTTCTAATATTTGTAGACCTTTTGTTATGGAAGTCCGGTGCTTAATAACAGCAGGGTGTCAGAGGAGATCTCGTCTCCTCCAACCCAGCTACTGGTTCATATGACCTGCGAGTGAACTAACCGTGTTTCTAATTTCCTCATGTTACTAGCTGTTAACTAGGTAAAACATATAGTAGGTTAGCTAGGTATCAAAACCAACCAGGATGGAGCTAGAAGTGAAAGTATCCGAGCAGACCGACTGCCTATAGATAAAGCAGGCAGGGTTGTGGTCATTTCTATTAACGTTATATAATTATAATCAATCCACCGCAGCATGGTTTTGGACTCATTCAGCAGTTTTTAACTGATTCAGTACAATAACATTGGAAATGTAATGTTAAAAGTTCAATTTATATTCCTTAAATGTGAGTTAAAAATGATGTCACTGCTTCCTGTTGACAAGACGTTTTGATAAATAGGCCAATGTCAAAACACAGTTTTACGTGTCCAAGTCAATAACAATATGCAGAAACAGTTTGTGATATATTGAAAACATAAAATGTACATGTGCAACAATGGTAATCATTTTATTTGTTTATTTTTACGAGCACCTTATAAACTGCACCAGAAACCCTGTTGTGTTGGTAATAAATCAAATGTTATTTGTCACACACACATGGTTATCAGATGTTATTGGTCACATACACATGGTTAGCAGATGTTATTGGTCACATACACATGGTTAGCAGATGTTAATGGTCACATACACATGGTTAGTAGATGTTAATGGTCACATACACATGGTTAGCAGATGTTAATGGTCACATACACATGGTTAGCAGATGTTAATGGTCACATGGTTAGCAGATGTTAATGGTCACATACACATGGTTAGCAGATGTTAATGGTCACATGGTTAGCAGATGTTATTGGTCACATACACATGGTTAGCAGATGTTAATGGTCACATACACATGGTTAGCAGATGTTAATGGTCACATACACATGGTTAGCAGATGTTAATGGTCACATACACATGGTTAGCAGATGTTAATGGTCACATGGTTAGCAGATGTTATTGGTCACATACACATGGTTAGCAGATGTTAATGGTCACATGGTTAGCAGATGTTAATGGTCACATGGTTAGCAGATGTTAATGGTCACATGGTTAGCAGATGTTAATGGTCACATGGTTAGCAGATGTTAATGGTCACATGGTTAGCAGATGTTAATGGTCACATGGTTAGCAGATGTTAATGGTCACATGGTTAGCAGATGTTATTGGTCACATGGTTAGCAGACGTTAATGGTCACACACACATGGTTAGCAGACGTTAATGGTCACATGGTTAGCAGATGTTATTGGTCACATGGTTAGCAGACGTTAATGGTCACACACACATGGTTAGCAGACGGTAATGGTCACACACACATGGTTAGCAGACGGTAATGGTCACACACACATGGTTAGCAGACGGTAATGGTCACACACACATGGTTAGCAGACGGTAATGGTCACACACACATGGTTAGCAGATGTTAATGGTCACATACACATGGTTAGCAGATGTTAATGGTCACATACACATGGTTAGCAGACGGTAATGGTCACACACACACGGTTAGCAGACGGTAATGGTCACACACACACACGGTTAGCAGACGGTAATGGTCACACACACACACGGTTAGCAGACGGTAATGGTCACACACACACACGGTTAGCAGACGGTAATGGTCACACACACACCCGGTTAGCAGACGGTAATGGTCACACACACACACGGTTAGCAGACGGTAATGGTCACACACACACACGGTTAGCAGACGGTAATGGTCACACACACACGGTTAGCAGACGGTAATGGTCACACACACACACGGTTAGCAGACGGTAATGGTCACACACACACACGGTTAGCAGACGGTAATGGTCACACACACACACGGTTAGCAGACGGTAATGGTCACACACACACACGGTTAGCAGACGGTAATGGTCACACACACACACGGTTAGCAGACGGTAATGGTCACACACACACACGGTTAGCAGACGGTAATGGTCACACACACACACGGTTAGCAGACGGTAATGGTCACACACACACACGGTTAGCAGACGGTAATGGTCACACACACACACGGTTAGCAGACGGTAATGGTCACACACACACACATGGTTAGCAGATGTTAATGTGAGTGTAGTGAAATGCTTGTGCTTCTAGTTCCGACAATGCAGTAATAACCAACGAGTAATCTAACCTAACAATTTCACAACAACTACCTTAAACAAGTGTAAAGAATATGTACATAAAGATATATGAATGAGTGATGGTACAGAGCAGCATAGGCAAGATGGAGTAGATGGTATAGAGTACAGTATATACATATGAGATGAGTAATGTAGGGTATGTTAACATTATATTAAGTGGCATTGTTTAAAGTGGCTAGTGGTACATTTTTACATGTATGGCAGCAGCCACTCAATGTCAGTGGTGGCTGTTTAACAGTCTGATGGCCTTGAGATAGAAGCTGTTTTTCAGTCTCTCGGTCCCAGCTTTGATGCACCTGTACTGACCTCGCCTTCTGGATGACAGCGGGGTGAACAGGCAGTGGCTCGGGTGGTTGTTGTCCTTGATGATCTTTATGGCCTTCCTGTGACATCAGGTGGTGTAGGTGTCCTGGAGGGCAGGTAGTTTTCCCCCGGTGATGCATTGTGCAGACCTCACTACCCTCTGGAGAGCCTTACGGTTGAGGGCGGTGCAGTTGCCATACCAGGCGGTGATACAGCCCGACAGGATGCTCTCGATTATGCATCTGTAAAAGTTTGTGAGTGCTTTTGGTGACAAGCCGAATTTCTTCAGCCTCCTGAGGTTGAAGAGGCACTGTTGCACTTCACCATGCTGTCTGTGTGGGTGGACCAATTCAGTTTGTCCGTGATGTGTACGCCCAGGAACTTAACTTTCCACCTTCTCCACAACTGTCCCGTCGATGTGGATAGGGGGGTGCTCCCTCTGCTGTTTCCTGAAGTCCACAATCATCTCCTTAGTTTTGTTGATGTTGAGTGTGAGGTTATTTTCCTGACACCTCACTCCGTGGGCCCTCACCTCCTCCCTGTAGGCCGTCTCGTCGTTGTTGGTAATCAAGCCTAACACTGTAGTGTCGTCCGCAAACTTGATGATTGAGTTGAAGGTGTGCGTGGCCACACAGTCGTGGGTGAACAGGGAGTACAGGAGAGGGCTCCGAACGCACCGTTTTGGGGCCCCAGTGTTGAGGATCAGCGGGGTGGAGATGTTGTTACCTACCCTCACCACCTGGGGGCGGCCCGTCAGGAAGTCCAGTACCCAGTTGCACAGGGCGGGGTTGAGACCCAGGGTCTCGAGCTTGATGACGAGTTTGGAGGGTACTATGGTGTTAAATGCTGAGCTGTAATCGATGAACAGCATTCTCACATAGGTATTCCTCTTGTCCAGATGGGTTAGGGCAGTGTGCAGTGTGGTTGTGATTGCGTCATCTGAGGACCTATTGGGCGGTAAGCAAATTGGAGTGGGTCTAGGGTGTCAGGTAGGGTGGAGGTGATATGGTCCTTGACTAGTCTCTCAAAGCACTTCATGATGACGGAAGTGAGTGCTACGGGGCGGTAGTCGTTTAGCTCAATTACCTTAGCTTTCTTGGGAACAGGAACAATGGTGGCCCTCTTGAAGCATGTGGGAACAGCAGACTGGGATAGGGATTGATTGAATATGTCCGTAAACACACCAGCCAGCTGGTCTGCGCATGCTCTGAGGGCGCGGCTGGGGATGCCGTCTGGGCCTGCAGCCTTGCGAGGGTTAATACGTTTAAATGTTTTACTCACATCGGCTGCAGTGAAGGTGAGTCTGCAGGTTTTGGTAGCGGGCCGTGTCAGTTGCACTGTATTTTTACGCTTTCAGTTTCGCGCGAATGCTGCCATCAATCCACGGTTTCTGGTTTGGGAATGTTTTAATAGTTGCTGTGGGTACGACATCGCCAATGCACTTGCTAATAAACTCGCTCACCGAATCAGCGTATTCGTCAATGTTGTTGTTTGACGCAATGCGGAACATATCCCAGTCCACGTGATCGAAGCAATCTTGAAACGTGGAATCAGATTGGTCGGACCAGCGTTGAACAGACCTGAGCGCGGGAGCTTCCTGTTTTAGTTTCTGTCTATAGGCAGGAGGCAACAAAATGGAGTCGTGGTCCGCTTTTCGGAAAGGAGGGCGAGGGAGGGCCTTATATGCGTCGCGGAAGATAGAATAACAATGATCCAGGGTTTTTCCAGCCCTGGTTGCACAATCGATATGCTGATAGAATTTAGAGAGCCTTGTTTTCAGATTAGCCTGTTAAAATCCCCAGCTACAATAAATGCAGCCTCAGGATATGTGGTTTCCAGTTTACATAGAGTCAATCACTGATATGGATTAGGGGGAATCAGGTTGTATGTTATAACTACCACAACTAAAAAAAACATGGAAACTGGATGTTGTTTTTGTCACTGGTTAACGGACAACCTGCAGAAGACAGTGGGCTACGTTGTATTTGTGTTTTAATATGGGGGTCACCAAAAGAGAGGCAAAACTGTTTTGTCAATCACTCATATCGATTATCACGTTGAAGTCAAGAGAGGGGGGAGATGAGGTTGCATGTCCTGCTAAAACTAACACAGCAACAAAAAAAGAGGGCTAGCCTGAAGAAGTTAGGCTAGCCTGAACAGGCGTCTCTTGAACTTTCTGAGAGTTACTGTTGTAAAAGTGGTTTGTGTCTCTAGCTTGAACAGTTCTAGTTAATTGTTGTGGAGTGATTTGGTGTCTCTAGCTTGAACGGTTCAAGAGTTACTGAATTATTTTATGCTAAGTTATAAAGAACAGGGACTGTGGTTGAAAATTTGCTGTCTGGCTAAAACCGGCACCTTTACTGAAACGTTGATTAATGTGCACTGTCCCTGTAAAACTAAATAAACTCAAACCTTCAGAAAGTATTCAGAGCCTTGACATAGTCCACATTATTTTTATTACAGCCTGAATTTAAAAACAATTATTAAATAGACACAATACCGCATAATGAAAACATGTTTTTAGAAATGTTTACGTTTTATTGAAAATTAAATATAGAAATATTCAATTGTTACAAGAATTAACTTCCTTTATGTTTCATTTAACCAATTCAATTAAACACTCTGTCCACTCCTAAGAATTTGTAAGACCCTTATTTGCATAAAATGGACAGAGACCAATCAGTAGCGTTTATTCTCGAGAGTACTGAACACGATACAATTTACCACAGGTTATAAACTGAAAATTAGTTTTCGAACTGTCCCGTCTCATCACCACTCCGGTACAATGGCAGTATAGTTCTCAAGCCTTCCCACATCGGCCCACACCAATTTAGATAATGTATGACCGAGCCAAGGTCTTCCTGTGTAGATAAGCATTCTAGCCAGTCTGACGATAAGTTCATTCATTTCTACCAAGGAACAGACAGTCATTGTTCTAACTCTTGATTATAATTACACACATTATATTCAGTACTAGGATTAAAAGAACATTCATACATCTATACAGTAACATAATAGTATTCTGATTAGTCAGTCCTGATTGAAATGTATACATAATTAGTCATTATTGATAAAAAATCCCTTAACATCAATCTACATAAGTATACACACCCCTGAATCAATACTGTGTAGAAGCACCTTTTGGCAACGATTACAGCTGTAAATCTTTCTGGGTCTTTGAAGGGCCCTCCACACCTGGATTACAGCTGTAAAAAAATAAAGGTATACAAAAATAAGCTATTTCTGTTTTTTTTCTAATTTTATTTTTTTAACTTGTTTTTGCTTTGTCATTATGGGGTATTGTGATGTCATTATGGGGTATTGTGTGTAGATTGCTGAGGATTATTTATTTATTTAATCAATTTTAGAATAAGGCTGTAACAAAATGTGGAAAATGTTCAGGGGTCTGAATAACTTCCGAAGGCACTGTATCTACCTCCATCACCCCAGTATCCCTGTCTCCTATACATATCTACCTCCATCACTCCAGTATCCCTGTCCCCTTCCCCTATACATATCTACCTCCATCACTCCAGTATCCCTGTCTCCTATACATATCTACCTCCATCACTCCAGTATCCCTGTCCCCTTCCCCTATACATATCTACCTCATCACTCCAGTATCCCTGTCCCCTTCCCCTATACATATCTACCTCCATCACTCCAGTATCCCTGTCTCCTTCCCCCTATACATATCTACCTCCATCACTCCAGTATCCCTGTCTCCTTACCCCTATACATATCTACCTCCATCGCTCCAGTATCCCTTCCCCTTCCCCTATACACATCTACCTCCATCACTCCAGTATCCCTTCCCCCTATACATATCTACCTCCATCACTCCCCTGTCCCCTTCCCTATACATATCTACCTCCATCACTCCAGTATCCCTGTCTCCTTACCCCTATACATATCTACGTCCATCACTCCAGTATCCCTTCCCCCTATACATATCTACCTCCATCACTCCAGTATCCCTGTCTCCTTCCCCTATACATATCTACCTCCATCACTCCAGTATCCCTGTCTCCTTACCCCTATACATATCTACGTCCATCACTCCAGTATCCCTTCCCCTTGCCCCTATACATATCTACCTCCATCACTCCAGTATCCCTGTCTCCTTACCCCTATACATATCTACCTCCATCACTCCAGTATCCCTTCCCCCTATACATATCTACCTCCATCACTCCAGTATCCCTGTCTCCTTCCCCCTATACATATCTACCTCCATCACTCCAGTTTCCCTGTCTCCTTACCCCTATACATATCTACGTCCATCACTCCAGTATCCCTTCCCCCTATACATATCTACCTCCATCACTCCAGTATCCCTGTCTCCTTACCCCTATACATATCTACCTCCATCACTCCATTATCCCTGTCTCCTTACCCCTATACATATCTACCTCCATCACTCCAGTATCCCTGTCTCCTTCCCCCTATACATATCTACCTCCATCACTCCAGTATCCCTGTCTCCTATACATATCTACCTCCATCACTCCAGTGGCCCTGTCACCTTCCCCTATACATATCTACCTCCATCACTCCAGTATCCCTGTCTCCTATACATATCTACCTCCATCACTCCAGTATCCCTGTCTCCTATACATATCTACCTCCATCACTCCAGTATCCCTGTCTCCTATACATATCTACCTCCATCACTCCAGTATCCCTGTCACCTTCCCCTATACATATCTACCTCCATCACTCCAGTATCCAGGTCCCCTTACCCTATACATATCTACCTCCATCACTCCAGTATCCCTGTCTCCTTGCCCCTATACATATCTACCTCCATCACTCCAATATCCCTGTCTCCTTCCCCTATACATATCTACCTCCATCACTCCAGTATCCCTGTCCCCTTCCCCTATACATATCTAACTCCATCACTCCCCTGTCCCCTTCCCCCTATACATATCTACCTCCATCACTCCCCTGTCCCCTTCCCCTATGCATATCTACCTCCATCACTCCCCTGCCCCCTTCCCCCCCTATACATATCTACCTCCATCACTCCAGTATCCCTGTCTCCCCTATACATATCTACCTCCATCACTCCAGTATCCCTGTCACCTTCCCCTATACATATCTACCTCCATCACTCCCCTATCCCCTTCCCTATACATATCTACCTCCATCACTCCCCTGTCCCCTTCCCTTCCCCTATACATATCTACCTCCATCACTCCCCTGTCCCCTTCCCTATGCATATCTACCTCCATCACTCCCCTGCCCCCTTCCCCTATACATATCTACCTCCATCACTCCAGTATCCCTGTCTCCTACCCCTATACATATCTACCTCCATCACTCCAGTATCCCTGTCTCCTTACCCCTATACATATCTACCTCCATCACTCCAGTATCCCCTTCCCCCTATACATATCTACCTCATCACTCCAGTATCCCTGTCTCTTTCCCCCTATACATATCTACCTCCATCACTCCAGTATCCCTGTCTCCTTCCCCTATACATATCTACCTCCATCACTCCAGTATCCCTGTCTCCTTCCCCTATACATATCTACCTCCATCACTCCAGTATCCCTGTCTCCTATACATATCTACCTCCATGACTCCAGTATCCCTGTCTCCTATACATATCTACCTCCATATAGTCACCTTCCCAGTATCCAGTGGCTGTATCCTTCCCCCTATACATATCTACCTCCATCACTCCAGTATCCCTGTCTCCTATACATATCTACCTCCATGACTCCAGTATCCCTGTCTCCTATACATATCTACCTCCATCACTCCAGTATCCCTGTACATTGTTAATATGGAACTGACCCTGTATATAGTCACCTTACCCCTATACATATCTACCTCCATGACTCCAGTATCCCTGTCTCCTTACCCCTATACATATCTACCTCCATCACTCCAGTATCCCTGTCTCCTTACCCCTATACATATCTACCTCCATCACTCCAGTATCCCTGTCTATTCCCCCCCTATACATATCTACCTCCATCACTCCAGTATCCCTGTACATTGTTAATATGGTACTGACCCTGTATATAGTCACCTTACCCCTATACATATCTACCTCCATGACTCCAGTATCCCTGTCTCCTTCCCCCTATACATATCTACCTCCATCACTCCAGTATCCCTGTACATTGTTAATATGGTACTGACCCTGTATATAGTCACCTTACCCCTGTACAGTGGATGTATATAGTTACTGACCCTGTATATAGTCACCTTACCCCTATACAGTGGCTGTATATAACTACTGACCCTGTATATAGTCACCTTACCCCTATACAGTGGCTGTATATAACTACTGACCCTGTATATAGTCACCTTACCCCTATACAGTGGCTGTATATAACTACTGACCCTGTATATAGTCACCTTACCCCTATACAGTGGCTGTATATAGTTACTGACCCTGTATATAGTCACCTTACCCCTATACAGTGGCTGTATATAGCTACTGACCCTGTATATAGTCACCTTACCCCTATACAGTGGCTGTATATAGTTACTGACCCTGTATATAGTCACCTTACCCCTATACAGTGGCTGTATATAGCTACTGACCCTGTATATAGTCACCTTACCCCTATACAGTGGCCCCTGTATATAGTCACTATACCCTATACAGTGGCTGTATATGTTACTGACCCTGTATATACAGTGGCTGTACTGACCCTGTATATAGTCACCTTACCCCTATACAGTGGCTGTATATAACTACTGACCCTGTATATAGTCACCTTACCCCTATACAGTGGCTGTATATAACTACTGACCCTGTATATAGTCACCTTACCCCTATACAGTGGCTGTATATAGTTACTGACCCTGTATATAGTCACCTTACCCCTATACAGTGGCTGTATATAACTACTGACCCTGTATATAGTCACCTGTCTGTATATAACTACTGACCCTGTATATAGTCACCTTTTTGCCTATACAGTGGCTGTATATAACTACTGACCCTGTATATAGTCACCTGCCCCTATACAGTGGCTGTATATAGCTACTGACTGTATATAGTCACCTTTATACAGTGGCTGTATATAACTACTGACCCTGTATATAGTCACCTTACCCCTATACAGTGGCTGTATATAAATACCCTGTATATGAGTCACCTTACCCCTATACAGTGGCTGTATATAGTTACTGACCCTGTATATAGTCACCTTACCCCTATACAGTGGCTGTATATAGTTACTGACCCTGTATATAGTCACCTTACCCCTATACAGTGGCTGTATATAGTTACTGACCCTGTATATAGTCACCTTACCCCTATACAGTGGCTGTATATACTTTCTGACCCTGTATATAGTCACCTTACCCCTGGCTGTATACAGTGGCTGTATATAGTTTCTGACCCTGTATATAGTCACCTTACCCCTATACAGTGGCTGTATATAGTTACTGACCCTGTATATAGTCACCTTACCCCTATACAGTGGCTGTATATAACTACTGACCCTGTATATAGTCACCTTACCCCTATACAGTGGCTGTATATAGTTACTGACCCTGTATATTTTGAGTCATTCATGTTCTTATCACGTGAGGATGTGGTTTACATCCTAGATAGCAGGCCATTGGCTGCCATCATCACCAGGGGTATGTACGGCAGGTCTGATTGGTTCCAAGTTTAGCAGTTCACATTTTTGCCTACTACTGGTAGCTGATGATATGTGTGTCTACATGTAGGATGTAGGTGCTACTACACCTGCATTGCTTGCTGTTTGGGGTTTTAGGCTGGGTTTCTGTACAGCACTTTGAGATATCAGCTGATGTACGAAGGGCTTAATAAATACATTTGATTTGATTTATGATGCGTCATTTTAACATGGTTCAGCAGCATGGTACAGCCCCAGACAGACACCTGGGACATGGCCGGGGACGAGGGAGGCGGGGCTCTCCGGGTTCCACCTGAGCTGGCAGCCAATGAGGTGGTGACCAGACTACTGGGAGACAACCAGCAGCTCCGAGGTATGTCACTCACACACCACTGGAATACTTTCTTTGATCCACAATGAGACACAGATTGTGTGTGTGTGTGTGTGTGTGTGTGTGTGTGTGAGGCGCTGCAGCGCAGCAACCAGGCCCTGCGTCAGCGCTGTGAGGAGATGGAGGAATGGCAGCGGAGGTCTAGAGAAGAGAGAGAGTTCCTCAGCTGTCGTTTCCAGGAGGCCCGGGCGCTAGTGGAGAGACTGGCCAGGGAGAACCATAGCCTCACCAGCCTGGCCAGCCCCTCCAACCCCGGAGTCAACCAAGGCATGCTGGTCAACGGCCCCAGTTTCAGCCAGGACTCCTGCCCCAACTCCAGCAACTGCAGCTCCAATGGGGGTCCTGGGAGGGGAGGGGAGCAGGAGAAGAGCTCAGAGACCAACGGAACCATGGCATCCTCACTGGTCAGTACGGAGGGAGGAATGGTTGGATTCAGAATACCTAATAAATTCTTGATGAATTCTGTATCCTGTTTAAGTAGTAAACATTATTATTATTTGCTATTTGAATGGAAGGAAATAGAATTTAAATCAGTGAAATTCAAATGTCTCCTCTTAGTAGGCATAGTCTATACAAATATACATCTATAAAACGATCAAGGGAAACAAATGTGAATATTCTAAGTTGTTATATTTCATTAATCACTTAAATTTTGTTCAATATGGGGAAAATACCACATTTTCCAGAATGCATCAGCTTAACCCTCAAGTTTACCTTAAAGTCCTTAAAATAAAAAACTACAAAAAAAGCCAAAGAAATGTTTGGTGGAAATGTATTATAAACACTGGCTCTTTCCATGAGACTGACCAGGTGAATCCAAACACTGGCTCTTTCCATGAGACTGACCAGGTGAATCCAAACACTGGCTCTTTCCATGAGACTGACCAGGTGAATCCAGGTGAGACCTATGATCTCTTATTGGTTTTACACACTCAACAGTTTCCCACGTCTATCAAGAATGGTCCACCACCCAAAGGACATTCAGCCAACTTGACACAACTGTGGGAAGCATTGGAGTCCAAATGGGCCAGCATCCCTGTAGAACGCTTTAGACATCTTGTAGAGGCCACGCCCTGATGAATTGAGGCTGGCAAGAGGGGGTTCAACTCAATATGAGGAAGGTGTTCCTAATGTGTTGGACACTCAGTGTATCTATTCTAAGCACAAAAGGTTAAGAGTATATGAACATTGTTTCTAGAGAAAAGTGATTTTCTTTAGTATCTGGAAGTGTGACTTGTCAGATTCAATTAAAATGTTCAGGTTCTATGGCTGAGTGGGATTTCTGTGAATTTCACTGAATTCAATTTGACTTCCTGTCACTCAAACTCTATATCCTGTGGGATGTGACCAATTCAATTAACATTTAAACTCATGAGTTGAACGTTGTTGAATTGAGCCCAACCCTAGTGGGTAGAGAGATGAATGGATAAAAGAGGTAGGAGAGAATTATCCATCCACACATTATGCTGCATTTCCTGGTTGACAGGTGACAGAGAGAGGGATGGAGAAGAGAGCAGAGGAGAATGAACAGATGATGCTCCACAGCTTGGTAAGAACCTGAGGGAGAAAGGTGTGTTTGTTAAATGCCATTAGTAGTCAGGTGACAGAGAGAGGGATGGAGAAGAGAGCAGAGACCATTAGTAGTCAGGTGACAGAGAGAGAGAGGGATGGAGAAGAGAGCAGAGACCATTAGTAGTCAGGTGACAGAGAGAGGGATGGAGAAGAGAGCAGAGACCATTAGTAGTCAGGTGACAGAGAGAGAGAGGGATGGAGGAGAGAGCAGAGACCATTAGTAGTCAGGTGACAGAGAGAGAGGGATGGAGGAGAAGAGAGCAGAGACCATTAGTAGTCAGGTGACAGAGAGAGGGGATGGAGAAGAGAGCAGAGACCATTAGTAGTCAGGTGACAGAGAGAGAGGGATGGAGGAGAAGAGAGCAGAGACCATTAGTAGTCAGGTGACAGAGAGAGATGGAGAAGAGAGCAGAGACCATTAGTAGTCAGGTGACAGAGAGAGAGGGATGGAGGAGAAGAGAGCAGAGACCATTAGTAGTCAGGTGACAGAGAGAGAGAGGGGATGGAGAAGAGAGCAGAGACCATTAGTAGTCAGGTGACAGAGAGAGAGAGGGGATGGAGAAGAGAGCAGAGACCATTAGTAGTCAGGTGACAGAGAGAGAGGGATGGAGAAGAGAGCAGAGACCATTAGTAGTCAGGTGACAGAGAGAGAGGGGATGGAGAAGAGAGCAGAGACCATTAGTAGTCAGGTGACAGAGAGAGAGGGATGGAGGAGAAGAGAGCAGAGACCATTAGTAGTCAGGTGACAGAGAGAGAGGGATGGAGGAGAAGAGAGCAGAGACCATTAGTAGTCAGGTGACAGAGAGAGGGATGGAGAAGAGAGCAGAGACCATTAGTAGTCAGGTGACAGAGAGAGAGATGGAGGAGAAGAGAGTAGAGACCATTAGTAGTCAGGTGACAGAGAGAGGGATGGAGGAGAAGAGAGCAGAGACCATTAGTAGTCAGGTGACAGAGAGAGAGGGATGGAGGAGAAGAGAGCAGAGACCATTAGTAGTCAGGTGACAGAGAGAGAGGGATGGAGGAGAAGAGAGCAGAGACCATTAGTAGTCAGGTGACAGAGAGAGGGGGGATGGAGAAGAGAGCAGAGACCATTAGTAGTCAGGTGACAGAGAGAGGGGATGGAGGAGAAGAGAGCAGAGACCATTAGTAGTCAGGTGACAGAGAGAGAGAGGGATGGAGAAGAGAGCAGAGACCATTAGTAGTCAGGTGACAGAGAGAGGGATGGAGAAGAGAGCAGAGACCATTAGTAGTCAGGTGACAGAGAGAGGGATGGAGAAGAGAGCAGAGACCATTAGTAGTCAGGTGACAGAGAGAGAGAGGGATGGAGAAGAGAGCAGAGACCATTAGTAGTCAGGTGACAGAGAGAGGGGATGGAGGAGAAGAGAGCAGAGACCATTAGTAGTCAGGTGACAGAGAGAGAGGGATGGAGGAGAAGAGAGCAGAGACCATTAGTAGTCAGGTGACAGAGAGAGAGGGATGGAGGAGAAGAGAGCAGAGACCATTAGTAGTCAGGTGACAGAGAGAGGGGATGGAGGAGAAGAGAGCAGAGACCATTAGTAGTCAGGTGACAGAGAGAGAGGGATGGAGGAAAGAGAGCAGAGACCATTAGTAGTCAGGTGACAGAGAGAGAGGGATGGAGGAGAAGAGAGCAGAGACCATTAGTAGTCAGGTGACAGAGAGAGGGATGGAGAAGAGAGCAGAGACCATTAGTAGTCAGGTGACAGAGAGAGGGATGGAGGAGAAGAGAGCAGAGACCATTAGTAGTCAGGTGACAGAGAGAGGGGATGGAGGAGAAGAGAGCAGAGACCATTAGTAGTCAGGTGACAGAGAGAGGGGGATGGAGGAGAAGAGAGCAGAGACCATTAGTAGTCAGGTGACAGAGAGAGAGGGATGGAGGAGAAGAGAGCAGAGACCATTAGTAGTCAGGTGACAGAGAGAGAGGGGATGGAGGAGAAGAGAGCAGAGACCATTAGTAGTCAGGTGACAGAGAGAGAGGGATGGAGGAGAAGAGAGCAGAGACCATTAGTAGTCAGGTGACAGAGAGAGAGGGATGGAGGAGAAGAGAGCAGAGACCATTAGTAGTCAGGTGACAGAGAGAGAGGGATGGAGGAGAAGAGAGCAGAGACCATTAGTAGTCAGGTGACAGAGAGAGGGATGGAGAAGAGAGCAGAGACCATTAGTAGTCAGGTGACAGAGAGAGAGAGGGATGGAGAAGAGAGCAGAGACCATTAGTAGTCAGGTGACAGAGAGAGAGAGAGGGATGGAGAAGAGAGCAGAGACCATTAGTAGTCAGGTGACAGAGAGAGAGAGGGGATGGAGGAGAAGAGAGCAGAGACCATTAGTAGTCAGGTGACAGAGAGAGAGGGGGATGGAGGAGAAGAGAGCAGAGGAGAATGAACAGATGATGCTCCACAGCTTGGTAAGAACCTGAGGGAGAAAGGTGTGTTTGTTAAATGCCATTAGTAGTCAGGTGACAGAGAGAGGGGATGGAGGAGAAGAGAGCAGAGACCATTAGTAGTCAGGTGACAGAGAGAGAGGGATGGAGAAGAAGAGAGCAGAGACCATTAGTAGTCAGGTGACAGAGAGAGGGATGGAGGAGAAGAGAGCAGAGACCATTAGTAGTCAGGTGACAGAGCGAGAGGGATGGAGGAGAAGAGAGCAGAGACCATTAGTAGTCAGGTGACAGAGAGAGAGAGGGATGGAGGAGAAGAGAGCAGAGACCATTAGTAGTCAGGTGACAGAGAGAGAGAGAGGGATGGAGGAGAAGAGAGCAGAGGAGAATGAACAGATGATGCCCACAGCTTGGTCAGAACCTGAGGGAGAAAGGTGTGTTTGTTAAATGCCATTAGTAGTCAGGTGACAGAGAGAGGGGGATGGAGGAGAAGAGAGCAGAGACCATTAGTAGTCAGGTGACAGAGAGAGAGGGATGGAGAAGAAGAGAGCAGAGACCATTAGTAGTCAGGTGACAGAGAGAGAGGGATGGAGGAGAAGAGAGCAGAGACCATTAGTAGTCAGGTGACAGAGCGAGAGGGATGGAGGAGAAGAGAGCAGAGACCATTAGTAGTCAGGTGACAGAGAGAGAGGGGATGGAGAAGAGAGCAGAGACCATTAGTAGTCAGGTGACAGAGAGAGAGGGATGGAGGAGAAGAGAGCAGAGACCATTAGTAGTCAGGTGACAGAGAGAGAGGGATGGAGGAGAAGAGAGCAGAGACCATTAGTAGTCAGGTGACAGAGAGAGAGGGATGGAGGAGAAGAGAGCAGAGACCATTAGTAGTCAGGTGACAGAGAGAGAGAGAGGATGGAGAAGAGAGCAGAGACCATTAGTAGTCAGGTGACAGAGAGAGAGAGAGGGATGGAGAAGAGAGCAGAGACCATTAGTAGTCAGGTGACAGAGAGAGGGATGGAGGAGAAGAGAGCAGAGACCATTAGTAGTCAGGTGACAGAGAGAGAGGGATGGAGGAGAAGAGAGCAGAGACCATTAGTAGTCAGGTGACAGAGAGAGGGATGGAGAAGAGAGCAGAGACCATTAGTAGTCAGGTGACAGAGAGAGAGAGGGATGGAGAAGAGAGCAGAGACCATTAGTAGTCAGGTGACAGAGAGAGAGAGAGGGATGGAGAAGAGAGCAGAGACCATTAGTAGTCAGGTGACAGAGAGAGAGAGGGATGGAGGAGAAGAGAGCAGAGACCATTAGTAGTCAGGTGACAGAGAGAGAGGGATGGAGGAGAAGAGAGCAGAGACCATTAGTAGTCAGGTGACAGAGAGAGAGGGATGGAGAAGAGAGCAGAGACCATTAGTAGTCAGGTGACAGAGAGAGAGGGATGGAGGAGAAGAGAGCAGAGACCATTAGTAGTCAGGTGACAGAGAGAGAGGGATGGAGAAGAGAGCAGAGACCATTAGTAGTCAGGTGACAGAGAGAGAGGGATGGAGGAGAAGAGAGCAGAGACCATTAGTAGTCAGGTGACAGAGAGAGAGAGAGGGATGGAGAAGAGAGCAGAGACCATTAGTAGTCAGGTGACAGAGAGAGAGAGAGGGATGGAGAAGAGAGCAGAGACCATTAGTAGTCAGGTGACAGAGAGAGAGGGATGGAGAAGAGAGCAGAGACCATTAGTAGTCAGGTGACAGAGAGAGAGAGGGATGGAGAAGAGAGCAGAGACCATTAGTAGTCAGGTGACAGAGAGAGAGGGATGGAGGAGAAGAGAGCAGAGACCATTAGTAGTCAGGTGACAGAGAGAGAGGGATGGAGGAGAAGAGAGCAGAGACCATTAGTAGTCAGGTGACAGAGAGAGGGATGGAGAAGAGAGCAGAGACCATTAGTAGTCAGGTGACAGAGAGAGAGGGATGGAGGAGAAGAGAGCAGAGACCATTAGTAGTCAGGTGACAGAGAGAGAGTGATGGAGAAGAGAGCAGAGACCATTAGTAGTCAGGTGACAGAGAGAGAGGGATGGAGGAGAAGAGAGCAGAGACCATTAGTAGTCAGGTGACAGAGAGAGAGGGATGGAGAAGAGAGCAGAGACCATTAGTAGTCAGGTGACAGAGAGAGAGGGATGGAGGAGAAGAGAGCAGAGACCATTAGTAGTCAGGTGACAGAGAGAGAGAGAGGGATGGAGAAGAGAGCAGAGACCATTAGTAGTCAGGTGACAGAGAGAGAGGGATGGAGGAGAAGAGAGCAGAGACCATTAGTAGTCAGGTGACAGAGAGAGAGGGATGGAGGAGAAGAGAGCAGAGACCATTAGTAGTCAGGTGACAGAGAGAGGGATGGAGAAGAGAGCAGAGACCATTAGTAGTCAGGTGACAGAGAGAGAGAGGGATGGAGAAGAGAGCAGAGACCATTAGTAGTCAGGTGACAGAGAGAGAGAGAGGGATGGAGAAGAGAGCAGAGACCATTAGTAGTCAGGTGACAGAGAGAGAGAGAGGGATGGAGGAGAAGAGAGCAGAGACCATTAGTAGTCAGGTGACAGAGAGAGAGAGAGGGATGGAGGAGAAGAGAGCAGAGGAGAATGAACAGATGATGCTCCACAGCTTGGTAAGAACCTGAGGGAGAAAGGTGTGTTTGTTAAATGCCATTAGTAGTCAGGTGACAGAGAGAGGGGGATGGAGGAGAAGAGAGCAGAGACCATTAGTAGTCAGGTGACAGAGAGAGAGGGATGGAGAAGAAGAGAGCAGAGACCATTAGTAGTCAGGTGACAGAGAGAGAGGGATGGAGGAGAAGAGAGCAGAGACCATTAGTAGTCAGGTGACAGAGCGAGAGGGATGGAGGAGAAGAGAGCAGAGACCATTAGTAGTCAGGTGACAGAGAGAGAGAGAGGGATGGAGGAGAAGAGAGCAGAGACCATTAGTAGTCAGGTGACAGAGAGAGAGAGGGGATGGAGGAGAAGAGAGCAGAGGAGAATGAACAGATGATGCTCCACAGCTTGGTAAGGACCTGAGGGAGAAAGGTGTGTTTGTTAAATGCCATTAGTAGTCAGGTGACAGAGAGAGGGGGATGGAGGAGAAGAGAGCAGAGACCATTAGTAGTCAGGTGACAGAGAGAGAGGGATGGAGAAGAAGAGAGCAGAGACCATTAGTAGTCAGGTGACAGAGAGAGAGGGATGGAGGAGAAGAGAGCAGAGACCATTAGTAGTCAGGTGACAGAGCGAGAGGGATGGAGGAGAAGAGAGCAGAGACCATTAGTAGTCAGGTGACAGAGAGAGAGAGGGATGGAGAAGAGAGCAGAGACCATTAGTAGTCAGGTGACAGAGAGAGAGGGATGGAGGAGAAGAGAGCAGAGACCATTAGTAGTCAGGTGACAGAGAGAGAGGGATGGAGAAGAGAGCAGAGACCATTAGTAGTCAGGTGACAGAGAGAGAGGGATGGAGGAGAAGAGAGCAGAGACCATTAGTAGTCAGGTGACAGAGAGAGAGAGAGAGGGATGGAGAAGAGAGCAGAGACCATTAGTAGTCAGGTGACAGAGAGAGAGAGAGGGATGGAGAAGAGAGCAGAGACCATTAGTAGTCAGGTGACAGAGAGAGAGGGATGGAGGAGAAGAGAGCAGAGACCATTAGTAGTCAGGTGACAGAGAGAGAGGGATGGAGGAGAAGAGAGCAGAGACCATTAGTAGTCAGGTGACAGAGAGAGGGATGGAGAAGAGAGCAGAGACCATTAGTAGTCAGGTGACAGAGAGAGAGAGGGATGGAGAAGAGAGCAGAGACCATTAGTAGTCAGGTGACAGAGAGAGAGAGAGGGATGGAGAAGAGAGCAGAGACCATTAGTAGTCAGGTGACAGAGAGAGAGAGAGGGATGGAGGAGAAGAGAGCAGAGGAGAATGAACAGATGATGCTCCACAGCTTGGTAAGAACCTGAGGGAGAAAGGTGTGTTTGTTAAATGCCATTAGTAGTCAGGTGACAGAGAGAGAGAGGGATGGAGGAGAGAGCAGAGACCATTAGTAGTCAGGTGACAGAGAGAGAGGGATGGAGGAGAAGAGAGCAGAGACCATTAGTAGTCAGGTGACAGAGAGAGGGGGATGGAGGAGAAGAGAGCAGAGACCATTAGTAGTCAGGTGACAGAGAGAGAGAGAGGGATGGAGGAGAAGAGAGCAGAGGAGAATGAACAGATGATGCTCCACAGCTTGGTAAGAACCTGAGGGAGAAAGGTGTGTTTGTTAAATGCCATTAGTAGTCAGGTGACAGAGAGAGAGGGGATGGAGGAGAGAGCAGAGACCATTAGTAGTCAGGTGACAGAGAGAGAGGGATGGAGGAGAAGAGAGCAGAGACCATTAGTAGTCAGGTGACAGAGAGAGGGGGATGGAGGAGAAGAGAGCAGAGACCATTAGTAGTCAGGTGACAGAGAGAGAGAGGGATGGAGGAGAGAGCAGAGACCATTAGTAGTCAGGTGACAGAGAGAGAGGGATGGAGGAGAAGAGAGCAGAGACCATTAGTAGTCAGGTGACAGAGAGAGAGGGATGGAGAAGAGAGCAGAGACCATTAGTAGTCAGGTGACAGAGAGAGAGGGATGGAGGAGAAGAGAGCAGAGACCATTAGTAGTCAGGTGACAGAGAGAGAGAGAGGGATGGAGAAGAGAGCAGAGACCATTAGTAGTCAGGTGACAGAGAGAGAGAGAGGGATGGAGAAGAGAGCAGAGACCATTAGTAGTCAGGTGACAGAGAGAGAGGGATGGAGAAGAGAGCAGAGACCATTAGTAGTCAGGTGACAGAGAGAGAGAGGGATGGAGAAGAGAGCAGAGACCATTAGTAGTCAGGTGACAGAGAGAGAGGGATGGAGGAGAAGAGAGCAGAGACCATTAGTAGTCAGGTGACAGAGAGAGGGATGGAGAAGAGAGCAGAGACCATTAGTAGTCAGGTGACAGAGAGAGAGGGATGGAGGAGAAGAGAGTAGAGACCATTAGTAGTCAGGTGACAGAGAGAGAGGGATGGAGGAGAAGAGAGCAGAGACCATTAGTAGTCAGGTGACAGAGAGAGAGGGATGGAGGAGAAGAGAGCAGAGACCATTAGTAGTCAGGTGACAGAGAGAGAGGGATGGAGGAGAAGAGAGCAGAGACCATTAGTAGTCAGGTGACAGAGAGAGAGGGATGGAGGAGAAGAGAGCAGAGACCATTAGTAGTCAGGTGACAGAGAGAGAGGGATGGAGGAGAAGAGAGCAGAGACCATTAGTAGTCAGGTGACAGAGAGAGAGGGATGGAGGAGAAGAGAGCAGAGACCATTAGTAGTCAGGTGACAGAGAGAGAGGGATGGAGGAGAAGAGAGCAGAGACCATTAGTAGTCAGGTGACAGAGAGAGGGATGGAGAAGAGAGCAGAGACCATTAGTAGTCAGGTGACAGAGAGAGAGGGGATGGAGAAGAGAGCAGAGACCATTAGTAGTCAGGTGACAGAGAGAGAGGGGATGGAGGAGAAGAGAGCAGAGACCATTAGTAGTCAGGTGACAGAGAGAGAGGGATGGAGGAGAAGAGAGCAGAGACCATTAGTAGTCAGGTGACAGAGAGAGAGGGATGGAGGAGAAGAGAGCAGAGACCATTAGTAGTCAGGTGACAGAGAGAGGGATGGAGAAGAGAGCAGAGACCATTAGTAGTCAGGTGACAGAGAGAGAGGGGGATGGAGAAGAGAGCAGAGACCATTAGTAGTCAGGTGACAGAGAGAGAGGAGGGATGGAGAAGAGAGCAGAGACCATTAGTAGTCAGGTGACAGAGAGAGAGGGATGGAGGAGAAGAGAGCAGAGACCATTAGTAGTCAGGTGACAGAGCGAGAGGGATGGAGGAGAAGAGAGCAGAGACCATTAGTAGTCAGGTGACAGAGAGAGAGAGAGGGATGGAGGAGAAGAGAGCAGAGACCATTAGTAGTCAGGTGACAGAGAGAGAGAGAGGGATGGAGGAGAAGAGAGCAGAGGAGAATGAACAGATGATGCTCCACAGCTTGGTAAGAACCTGAGGGAGAAAGGTGTGTTTGTTAAATGCCATTAGTAGTCAGGTGACAGAGAGAGGGGGATGGAGGAGAAGAGAGCAGAGACCATTAGTAGTCAGGTGACAGAGAGAGAGGGATGGAGAAGAAGAGAGCAGAGACCATTAGTAGTCAGGTGACAGAGAGAGGGGATGGAGGAGAAGAGAGCAGAGACCATTAGTAGTCAGGTGACAGAGCGAGAGGGATGGAGGAGAAGAGAGCAGAGACCATTAGTAGTCAGGTGACAGAGAGAGAGGGGATGGAGAAGAGAGCAGAGACCATTAGTAGTCAGGTGACAGAGAGAGAGGGATGGAGGAGAAGAGAGCAGAGACCATTAGTAGTCAGGTGACAGAGAGAGAGGGATGGAGAAGAGAGAGAGACCATTAGTAGTCAGGTGACAGAGAGAGAGGGATGGAGGAGAAGAGAGCAGAGACCATTAGTAGTCAGGTGACAGAGAGAGAGAGGGGATGGAGAAGAGAGCAGAGACCATTAGTAGTCAGGTGACAGAGAGAGAGGGATGGAGAAGAGAGCAGAGACCATTAGTAGTCAGGTGACAGAGAGAGAGGGATGGAGAAGAGAGCAGAGACCATTAGTAGTCAGGTGACAGAGAGAGGGATGGAGGAGAAGAGAGCAGAGACCATTAGTAGTCAGGTGACAGAGAGAGGGATGGAGGAGAAGAGAGCAGAGACCATTAGTAGTCAGGTGACAGAGAGAGAGGGGGATGGAGAAGAGAGCAGAGACCATTAGTAGTCAGGTGACAGAGAGAGAGAGAGGGATGGAGAAGAGAGCAGAGACCATTAGTAGTCAGGTGACAGAGAGAGAGGGGGATGGAGAAGAGAGCAGAGACCATTAGTAGTCAGGTGACAGAGAGAGAGGGGATGGAGAAGAGAGCAGAGACCATTAGTAGTCAGGTGACAGAGAGAGAGGGGGATGGAGAAGAGAGCAGAGACCATTAGTAGTCAGGTGACAGAGAGGGATGGAGAAGAGAGCAGAGACCATTAGTAGTCAGGTGACAGAGAGAGGGATGGAGAAGAGAGCAGAGACCATTAGTAGTCAGGTGACAGAGAGGGATGGAGAAGAGAGCAGAGACCATTAGTAGTCAGGTGACAGAGAGGGATGGAGAAGAGAGCAGAGACCATTAGTAGTCAGGTGAGAGAGAGAGGGATGGAGAAGAAGAGAGCAGAGACCATTAGTAGTCAGGTGACAGAGAGAGAGAGGGATGGAGGAGAAGAGAGCAGAGACCATTAGTAGTCAGGTGACAGAGAGAGAGGGATGGAGAAGAGAGCAGAGACCATTAGTAGTCAGGTGAGAGAGAGAGGGATGGAGAAGAAGAGAGCAGAGACCATTAGTAGTCAGGTGACAGAGAGAGAGAGGGATGGAGGAGAAGAGAGCAGAGACCATTAGTAGTCAGGTGACAGAGAGAGAGGGATGGAGAAGAGAGCAGAGACCATTAGTAGTCAGGTGAGAGAGAGAGGGATGGAGGAGAAGAGAGCAGAGACCATTAGTAGTCAGGTGACAGAGAGGGAGAGGGATGGAGGAGAAGAGAGCAGAGACCATTAGTAGTCAGGTGACAGAGAGAGGGATGGAGAAGAAGCAGCAGAGACCATTAGTAGTCAGGTGAGAGAGAGAGGGATGGAGGAGAAGAGAGCAGAGACCATTAGTAGTCAGGTGACAGAGAGGGAGAGGGATGGAGGAGAAGAGAGCAGAGACCATTAGTAGTCAGGTGAGAGAGAGGGATGGAGGAGAAGAGAGTAGTCATGGCCAGGCTCAATCAAGCTAGTCGTCTTGATTACTTTCTTATGTCATTCTCTCTGCCACCAAAAGTTAGTGTTGATAGGGATACTGTCAGACCATCACATAATTGGCATGTACACTACCGTTCAAAAGTTGTTTTTGAAAAAAGCAATTGATCCGAAATACAGTGTAGACATTGTTAATGTTGTAAATTACTATTGTAGCTGGAAACGGCAGATTTTTAATGGAATATCTACATAGGTGTACAGAGGCCCATTATCAGCAACCATCACTCCTGTGTTCCAATGGCACGTTGTGGTAGCTAATCCAAGTTTATCATTTTAAAAGGCTACTTGATCATTAGAAAACCATTTTGCAATTATGTTAGTACAGCTGAAAACTGTTGTCCTGATTAAAGAAGCAATAAAACTGGCCTTCTTTAGACTAGATGAGTATCTGGAGCATCAGCATGTGTGGGTTTGATTACAGGCTCAACATGGCCAGAAATAAAGAACTTTCTTCTGAAACTCATCAGTCTATTCTTGTTCTGAGAAATGAAGACTGTTCCATGTGAGAAATTGCCAAGAACCTGAAGATCTCGTACAACGCTGTGCACGTTGGCAATAGTCAAGGGCTTACATGTGTTACATATCTATACGGTATGTTACAGGAGAAGGTCAATTTGACACAGAACAGCACAAACTGTCTCTAACCAGAATAGAAAGAGGAGTGGGAGGCCCCGATGCACAACTGAGCAAGAGGACAAGTACATTAGATTGTCTAGTTTGAGAAACAGACACCTCACAAGTCCTCAACTGGCAGGTTCATTAAATAGTACCCGCAAAACACCAGTCTCCATGTCAACAGTGAAGAGGTGAATCCGGGATGCTGGCCTTCTAGGCAGAGTTCCTCTGTCCAGTGTCTGTTCTTTTGCCCATCTTAATCTTTTCTTTTTATTGGCCAGTCTGAGATATGGCTTTTTCTTTGCAACTCTGCCTCGAAGTCCAGCATCCCGGAGTTGTACATGTACTGTAGTTAGTGTATTGCAGTTAAACTACAAACAACACTACAGTACACTAACTACACTACAGTATTAACTACAGTACTCAATCTACACTACACACTGTAGTGTGTGTAGTGTAGGTTGTGTACTGAGTGTAGGTAGTGTGTGTGTGTGTCAGTAGTGTAGGTTGTGTACTGAGTGTAGGTAGTGTGTGTGTGTGTCGGTAGTGTGTGTAGTGTAGGTTGTGTGTGTAGTGTAGGTAGTGTGTGTGTAGTGTAGGTAGTGTGTGTAGTGTAGGTAGTGTGTGTAGTGTAGGTTGTGTACTGAGTGTAGGTAGTGTGTGTGTAGTGTAGGTAGTGTGTGTAGTGTAGGTTGTGTACTGAGTGTAGGTAGTGTGTGTAGTGTAGGTTGTGTACTGAGTGTATGTAGTGTGTGTAGTGTAGGTTGTGTACTGAGTGTAGGTAGTGTGTGTAGTGTAGGTTGTGTACTGAGTGTAGGTAGTGTGTGTAGTGTAGGTTGTGTACTGAGTGTAGGTAGTGTGTGTAGTGTAGGTAGTGTGTGTAGGTAGTGTGTGTAGTGTAGGTTGTGTGCTGAGTGTAGGTAGTGTGTGTGTGTAGTGTAGGTTGTGTACTGAGTGTAGGTAGTGTGTGTAGTGTAGGTTGTGTACTGAGTGTAGGTAGTGTGTGTGTAGTGTAGGTAGTGTGTGTGTAGTGTAGGTAGTGTGTGTAGTGTAGGTAGTGTGTGTAGTGTAGGTAGTGTGTGTAGGTAGTGTGTGTAGTGTAGGTTGTGTACTGAGTGTAGGTAGTGTGTGTGTGTAGTGTAGGTTGTGTACTGAGTGTAGGTAGTGTGTGTGTGTAGTGTAGGTTGTGTACTGAGTGTAGGTAGTGTAGGTTGTGTGCTGAGTGTAGGTAGTGTGTGTGTGTAGTGTAGGTTGTGTACTGAGTGTAGGTAGTGTGTGTGTCAGTAGTGTAGGTTGTGTACTGAGTGTAGGTAGTGTGTGTGTGTAGGTTGTGTACTGAGTGTAGGTAGTGTGTGTAGTGTAGGTTGTGTACTGAGTGTAGGTAGTGTGTGTAGTGTAGGTTGTGTACTGAGTGTAGGTAGTGTGTGTAGTGTAGGTTGTGTACTGAGTGTGGTAGTGTGTGTAGTGTAGGTTGTGTACTGAGTGTAGGTAGTGTGTGTAGTGTAGGTAGTGTACTGAGTGTAGGTAGTGTGTGTGTGTAGTGTAGGTTGTGTACTGAGTGTAGGTAGTGTGTGTGTGTAGTGTAGGTTGTGTACTGGTGTGGTCTGTGTGTAGTGGGTTGTGTCTGTGTAGGTAGTGGGTTGTGTCTGTGTAGGTAGTGTGTGTGTGTGTAGTGTAGGTTGTGTACTGAGTAGGTAGTGGTGTGTGTGTAGTGGTCTGTTAGTGGGTGGTCTGTTAGTGGGTGGTCTGTTAGTGGGTGTTCTGTTAGTGGGTGGTCTGTTAGTGGGTGGTCTGTTAGTGGGTGGTCTGTTAGTGGGTGGTCTGTTAGTGGGTGGTCTGTTAGTGGGTGGTCTGTTAGTGGGTGGTCTGTTAGTGGGTGTTCTGTTAGTGGGTGGTCTGTTAGTGGGTGGTCTGTTAGTGGGTGGTCTGTTAGTGGGTGGTCTGTTAGTGGGTGGTCTGTTAGTGGGTGGTCTGTTAGTGGGTGGTCTGTTAGTGGGTGGTCTGTTAGTGGGTGGTCTGTTAGTGGGTGGTCTGTTAGTGGGTGGTCTGTTAGTGGGTGGTCTGTTAGTGGGTGGTCTGTTAGTGGGTGGTCTGTTAGTGGGTGGTCTGTTAGTGGGTGGTCTGTTAGTGGGTGGTCTGTTAGTGGGTGGTCTGTTAGTGGGTGGTCTGTTAGTGGGTGTTCTGTTAGTGGGTGTTCTGTTAGTGGGTGGTCTGTTAGTGGGTGGTCTGTTAGTGGGTGGTCTGTTAGTGGGTGGTCTGTTAGTGGGTGGTCTGTTAGTGGGTGGTCTGTTAGTGGGTGGTCTGTTAGTGGGTGGTCTGTTAGTGGGTGGTCTGTTAGTGGGTGGTCTGTTAGTGGGTGGTCTGTTAGTGGGTGGTCTGTTAGTGGGTGGTCTGTTAGTGGGTGTTCTGTTAGTGGGTGGTCTGTTAGTGGGTGGTCTGTTAGTGGGTGTTCTGTTAGTGGGTGGTCTGTTAGTGGGTGTTCTGTTAGTGGGTGTTCTGTTAGTGGGTGTTCTGTTAGTGGGTGGTCTGTTAGTGGGTGGTCTGTTAGTGGGTGTTCTGTTAGTGGGTGGTCTGTTAGTGGGTGGTCTGTTGTGGGTGGTCTGTTAGTGGGTGGTCTGTTAGTGGGTGGTCTGTTAGTGGGTGGTCTGTTAGTGGGTGGTCTGTTAGTGGGTGGTCTGTTAGTGGGTGGTCTGTTAGTGGGTGGTCTGTTAGTGGGTGGTCTGTTAGTGGGTGGTCTGTTAGTGGGTGGTCTGTTAGTGGGTGTTCTGTTAGTGGGTGGTCTGTTAGTGGGTGGTCTGTTAGTGGGTGGTCTGTTAGTGGGTGGTCTGTTAGTGGGTGGTCTGTTAGTGGGTGGTCTGTTAGTGGGTGGTCTGTTAGTGGGTGGTCTGTTAGTGGGTGGTCTGTTAGTGGGTGGTCTGTTAGTGGGTGTTCTGTTAGTGGGTGGTCTGTTAGTGGGTGGTCTGTTAGTGGGTGTTCTGTTAGTGGGTGTTCTGTTAGTGGGTGGTCTGTTAGTGGGTGGTCTGTTAGTGGGTGTTCTGTTAGTGGGTGTTCTGTTAGTGGGTAGTGGGTGTTCTGTTAGTGGGTGGTCTGTTAGTGGGTGGTCTGTTAGTGGGTGGTCTGTTAGTGGGTGGTCTGTTAGTGGGTGGTCTGTTAGTGGGTGGTCTGTTAGTGGGTGGTCTGTTAGTGGGTGGTCTGTTAGTGGGTGGTCTGTTAGTGGGTGGTCTGTTAGTGGGTGGTCTGTTAGTGGGTGGTCTGTTAGTGGGTGGTCTGTTAGTGGGTGGTCTGTTAGTGGGTGGTCTGTTAGTGGGTGGTCTGTTAGTGGGTGGTCTGTAGTTAGTGGGTGGTCTGTAGTTAGTGGGTGGTCTGTAGTTAGTGGGTGGTCTGTAGTTAGTGGGTGTTCTGTTAGTGAGTGGGTGTTCTGTTAGTGAGTGGGTGTTCTGTTAGTGAGTGGGTGTTCTGTTAGTGAGTGGGTGTTCTGTTAGTGAGTGGGTGTTCTGTTAGTGAGTGGGTGTTCTGTTAGTGAGTGGGTGTTCTGTTAGTGGGTGTTCTGTAGTTAGTGTTCTGTTAGTGGGTGGGTGTTCTGTAGTTAGTGGGTGTTCTGTTAGTGAGTGGGTGTTCTGTTAGTGAGTGGGTGTTCTGTTAGTGAGTGGGTGTTCTGTAGTGAGTGGGTGTTCTGTTAGTGAGTGGGTGTTCTGTTAGTGAGTGGGTGTTCTGTTAGTGAGTGGGTGTTCTGTAGTTAGTGGGTGGGTGTTCTGTAGTTAGTGAGTGTGTGTTCTGTTAGTGAGTTGGTGTTCTGTTGTTAGTTGGCGTTCTGTTAGTTGGTGTTCTGTTAGTGGGTGTTCTGTAGTTTGGGTATTCTGTTAGTGGGTGGGTGTTCTGTGAGTGGGTGTTCTGTTAGTGAGTGGGTGTTCTGTTAGTGAGTGGGTGTTAGTGAGTGGGTGTTCTGTTAGTGAGTGGGTGTTCTGTAGTTAGTGGGTGTTCTGTAGTTAGTGGGTGGCTGTTCTGTAGTTAGTGTTCTGTTAGTGGGTGGGTGTTCTGTAGTTAGTGGGTGTTCTGTAGTTAGTGGGTATTCTGTAGTTAGTGGGTGTTCTGTTAGTGAGTGGGTGTTCTGTTAGTGAGTGAGTGTTCTGTTAGTGGGTGGGTGTTCTGTTTAGTGGGTATTCTGTAGTTAGTGGGTGTTCTGTTAGTGAGTGGGTGTTCTGTTAGTGAGTGGGTGTTCTGTTAGTGAGTGGGTGTTCTGTTAGTGGGTGGGTGTTCTGTTAGTGGGTGGGTGTTCTGTTAGTGGGTGGGTGTTCTGTTAGTGGGTGGGTGTTCTGTTAGTGGGTGGGTGTTCTGTTAGTGGGTGGGTGTTCTGTTAGTGGGTGGGTGTTCTGTTAGTGGGTGGGTGTTCTGTTAGTGGGTGGGTGTTCTGTTAGTGGGTGGGTGTTCTGTTAGTGGGTGGGTGTTCTGTTAGTGGGTGGGTGTTCTGTTAGTGGGTGGGTGTTCTGTTAGTGAGTGGCCGTTCTGTTAGTGGGTGGGTGTTCTGTTAGTGGGTGGGTGTTCTGTTAGTGGGTGGGTGTTCTGTTAGTGGGTGGGTGTTCTGTTAGTGGGTGGGTGTTCTGTTAGTGGGTGTTCTGTAGTTTGGGTATTCTGTTAGTGAGTGGGTGTTCTGTAGTTAGTGGGTGTTCTGTAGTTAGTGGGTGTCCTGTAGTTAGTGTTCTGTTAGTGGGTGGGTGTTCTGTTAGTGGGTGGGTGTTCTGTTAGTGGGTGGGTGTTCTGTTAGTGGGTGGGTGTTCTGTTAGTGGGTGGGTGTTCTGTTAGTGGGTGGGTGTTCTGTTAGTGGGTGGGTGTTCTGTTAGTGGGTGGGTGTTCTGTTAGTGGGTGGGTGTTCTGTTAGTGGGTGGGTGTTCTGTTAGTGGGTGGGTGTTCTGTTAGTGGGTGGGTGTTCTGTTAGTGGGTGGGTGTTCTGTTAGTGGGTGGGTGTTCTGTTAGTGAGTGGCTGTTCTGTTAGTGAGTGGCTGTTCTGTTAGTGGGTGGGTGTTCTGTTAGTGGGTGGGTGTTCTGTTAGTGGGTGGGTGTTCTGTTAGTGGGTGGGTGTTCTGTTAGTGGGTGTTCTGTAGTTTGGGTATTCTGTTAGTGAGTGGGTGTTCTGTAGTTAGTGGGTGTTCTGTAGTTAGTGGGTGTCCTGTAGTTAGTGTTCTGTTAGTGGGTGGGTGTTCTGTTAGTGGGTGGGTGTTCTGTAGTTAGTGGGTGGGTGTTCTGTAGTTAGTGGGTGGGTGTTCTGTAGTTAGTGGGTGGGTGTTCTGTAGTTTGTGGGTGGGTGTTCTGTAGTTTGTGGGTGGGTGTTCTGTAGTTAGTGTGGGGTGTTCTGTAGTTAGTGGGTGGGTGTTCTGTTAGTGAGTGGGTGTTCTGTTAGTGAGCGGGTGTTCTGTTAGTGAGCGGGTGTTCTGTTAGTGAGCGGGTGTTCTGTTAGTGAGCGGGTGTTCTGTTAGTGAGCGGGTGTTCTGTTAGTGAGCGGGTGTTCTGTTAGTGAGCGTGTGTTCTGTTAGTGAGCGGGTGTTCTGTTCTGTGAGTGGGTGTTCTGTAGTTAGTGGGTGCTCTGTAGTTAGTGGGTGCTCTGTAGTTAGTGGGTGCTCTGTAGTTAGTGGGTGCTCTGTAGTTAGTGGGTGCTCTGTAGTTAGTGGGTGTTCTGTTAGTAGGTGTTCTGTAGTTAGTTGGTGTTCTGTAGTTAGTTGGTGTTCTGTAGTTAGTGGGTGTTCTGTAGTTAGTGGGTGTTCTGTAGTTAGTGGGTGTTCTGTAGTTAGTGGGTGTTCTGTAGTTGGTGTTCTGTAGTTAGTGGGTGTTCTGTAGTTAGTTGGTGTTCTGTAGTTAGTGGGTGTTCTGTAGTTAGTGGGTGGTCTGTAGTTAGTGGGTGTTCTGTAGTTAGTGGGTGTTCTGTTAGTAGGTGGTCTGTAGTTAGTGGGTTTTATGTAGTTAGTGGGTGTTCTGTAGTTAGTGGGTGTTCTGTAGTTAGTGGGTGTTCTGTTAGTGAGTGGGTGTTCTGTTAGTGAGTGGGTGTTCTGTTAGTGAGTGGGTGTTCTGTTAGTGAGTGGGTGTTCTGTTAGTTGGTGTTCTGTAGTGAGTGGGTGTTCTGTAGTTAGTGGGTGGGTGTTCTGTAGTTAGTGGGTGTTCTGTAGTGAGTGGGTGTTCTGTTAGTGAGTGGGTGTTCTGTTAGTTGGTGTTCTGTAGTGAGTGGGTGTTCTGTAGTTAGTGGGTGGGTGTTCTGTTAGTGAGTGGGTGTTCTGTTAGTGGGTGGGTGTTCTGTTAGTGAGTGGGTGTTCTGTTAGTGAGTGGGTGTTCTGAAATGAGTGGGTGTTCTGTTTTTGTCCGCAAAGCTTCTATTGAAATTCTGTCTGTCCCCTTCCCACTCTCTCTCTCTCTATAGCCCTCAGAACGAGGGAACGGGTTTCTCCAGCTGCTGAAGAGCCACAAAGAGAAGTTGGATGAAGGGATGACAGATCTGAGGTTGAGGAATGAAGAGCTGGAGAAAGAGAGGGATGAGGGAAAGCGGGAGAGAGACTGCCTTCGTCGCTCAGTTGAGGAACTCAAAACCAAGCTGGTTCAGGCGCAGGTAGTGTGTGTGTGTATGTTGTTGGGGTCATTCATCTCCCGAGTGCAGAGGGACGCCACTACAACCTCGTTCGATTCCAGGTCGTGACCGGGAGATCCCAAGGGATGTTCACAATTGGCCCACTATCGTCAGGGGGAGGGCCGGGTCGTCAGGGGGAGGGCCGGGTCGGCAGGGGATTCCTAGTCTCAGCGCTCTGTAGCGACTCCTTGTGGCGGGGCGGGCTCCTTCAAGCTGACCTCACGTCGAACGGTGTTCCCTCTGGTTTGTCTGACTCCTGGCTTAAAGAGCAGTGTGATTTGGCAGAGCATGTTTCAGAGGACCTATGTCACAACCTTTGCCTCTGCTGGGCCCTCTGGGGCGTTGCCGCGCAGTCAATGTCGTAACAATGCTGGATACCACTAAATGAAATGGACTAAAATGTGTATAAAAATATTCAAATGGAAGGTAAAGGCATGCTTGTGTTTCTTAGAGCTGTGGTGTTACCGAGGAAACGGTTCAACATTCCGAAGCCCCTCCCCCATCTGACAGGTATGACATCATTCCCTCGTCACTACCTGCAACGCGTGTGTCCTTGTGTGTGCGCTGATGTTTCTGCCTCCTGTTTCCTCAGCTCCCACCTGGCCAAACTCACAGAGCAGCTACAAGCCACACAGTGCAGGTAAGAACTGTCTAGTGTCTCTCTATTTTGCCTTGTAATACTAAATACCTGTGTGTGTGTGTGTCTGTGTGTGTGTGTGGTGTGTAGGTACAGAGAGCTGCAGGAGAAGTTAGATTCCCTCCAGAAGAGTTCAGCTCAGAGAGACAGAACTGAAGTGCTGCTTAAACAGAAGGACAAAGACTGTGCCCAGGTATACACTACACACATACTATACACTATACTACACACTACACACACACTACAGACTACACTACACACTATACTACACACACACTATACACTACACTACACACTACACTACACACTACACACACACACACACTACACTATACACTATTCTACACACTACACTATACTACACACTATACTACACACTACACTATACTATACTACACACTACACTATACTACACACTACACTATACTACACACTATACTATACACTACACTATACCACACACTATACTACACACTACACTATACTACACACTACACTATACTACACACTATACACTACACTATACTACACGCTACACTATACACTACACTACACACTATACTACACTGCACTATACTACACACCATACTACACACTATACACTATACTACACTGCACTACACACTATACTATACTACACACTACACTACATTATACACTACACTACACTATACACTATACCACACACTACACTATACTATACTACACACTATACTATACACTACACTACACACTATACTACACTATACTACATGCTATACTACACTGCACTATACTACACACTATACTGTACACTACACTATACTATACTGCACTACACACTATACTATACTACACACTACACTATACTACATTATACACTACACTATACCACACACTACACTATACTATACTACACACTATACTACACACTACACTATACTACACACTACACTATACCACACACTACACTATACTATACTACACACTATACTACACACTACACTATACTACACACTACACTATACTACACACTATACACTACACTATACTACACACTACACTATACACTACACACTACACTATACACTACACACTATACTACACTATACTACATGCTATACTCCACTGCACTATACTACACACTATACTACACACTATACACTACACTACACTATACTACACTGCGCTACACACTATACTATACTACACACTACACTATACTACATTATACACTACACTATACACTATACCACACACTACACTATACTATACTACACACTATACTACACACTACACTACACACTATACTACACTATACTACATACTATACTACACTGCACTATACTACACACTATACTACACACTATACACTACACTATACTATACTGCACTACACACTATACTATACTACACACTACACTATACTACATTATACACTATACTATACACTATACCACACACTACACTATACTATACTACACACTATACTACACTACACACTACTACAATACACTATACTACACACTATACACTACACTATACACTATACTACACTATACACACACTACACTACACTCACGACACACACACAGCCCTGTCCACAAACACTCACAACACACACACACTACACTGCACTCACGACACACACACCACCCTGTCCACAAACACTCACCACACACACACCGCACTCGCCACAAATGGCGCAGGAGGATAATTTTTTAAACTTATTTTGTACATGTTTCTGCGACCGTCTCTTATGACCGAAAAGAGCTTCAGGACATCATTACAGAGATTACTCACCTCGTACTGGAAGAAGATTTCATCTTTAACGAGTCTGATGTGAACGATCTGAGACCAGATCCCTGTCATTCATATGAAGAAAGGAGGGAACGTCCGGGTGCCTTGTGAGAATTCGTAAGCGAGTGGGTAACCTGCCTCTACCATCCGTTCTATTGGCCGTGCAATCATTGGAGAATAAACTGGATGAGCTCCGTTCGAGACTCTCCTACCAACGGGACATTAAAAACTAATATCTTATGTTTCCCTGAGTGGCTGAATGACGACATGAATAACATACAGCTGCCTCTGGTACGACGAGGGGTGGCGGTCTGTGTCTATTTGTCAATAACAGCTGGTGCACAAAATCTAATATTAGTATTTCATGATAAGCTGTAGACTACACTATTTACCAAGAGAGGTTTCATCTATATTTTTCATAGCTGTCTTATTTCAAAATTCGAAAGGCACTCGCACATCTGAGCAATCTTTTTTGCAGGTGCATGGTAACAGTTGAACAAGATGAAGGAAACCGCACACTTCTCTTGATAGTCTCACTGATCTTTAACCTCTCTAGGGTACGCTAGCGTCCCACCTCGTCAACGGCCAAAGAGAGGAGTCACAAAAAGCAGAAATAGAGAGAAAATGAATCGCTAACCTTTTATGATCTTCATCAGTTGACTCTCATGGGACTTCATGTTACACAATACATGTATGTTTGGTTCGATAAAGTGCATATTTATATCCAAAAATCTCAGTTTACATTGGCACGTTATGTTCAGTAGTTCCAAAACATGCAGTGATTTTGCAGAGAGCCACGTCAATTCACAGAAATACTCATAATGAACATTGCTAAAAGATACAAGTGTTATGCATGGAATTTTTGATGCACTTCTCCTTAATGCAACCGCTGTGTCAGATTTCAAAAAAGCTTTACGGAAAAAGCACACCATGCTATAATCACCATGCACTCAGAGACCAAAACAACCCAAACAGATATCCGCCATGTTGTGTAGTCAACAGAAGTCAGAAATAGCATTATAAATATTCACTTACCTTTGATGATCTTCATCAGAATGCACTCACAGGAATCCCAGTTCCACAGTGTTTGTTTTGTTCGATAATGTCCATCATTTATGTCCAAATACCTCCTTTTTG